>NW_027062534.1:1007786-1310381 GCF_000507465.2 Kwoniella mangroviensis CBS 8507 | reverse complement strand
CCCCAATCGTCAGACCCCATCGACCCCCTCCTCCTTCGCCCCCCTCTTTCCAGCCCCAGCAAAAGACCTATCTCCGATCAAAATACGCACCTCTCCGTTCCTCTCATCCGCCCTTGATATCCTGTCGATCAGTATTCAACTACACCCGTCTAAATCATATCGAAGAAGGTACCTATGGTGTAGTCTTCCGAGCGAGATGTAACGATACGAAACAGATATACGCCTTGAAGAAGCTCAAGCTCGACGAAGAAAAACAGGGCTTTCCCATAACGAGTTTAAGGGAGGTTATGGCTCTGATGCAAGCTGGAGAACATCCCAATGTGGTTGGTGTGAGGGAAATTGTAGTGGGTGACACACTCAATCAGTAAGTGAAATATCTCGGTATATAATGAATTGATATTGATGGATCGACGATAGGGTATTCATAGTTATGCCATTTATAGAACACGATTTGAAGACCTTACTAGCCGATATGCCTCATCCATTCTTACAATCCGAGGTGAAGACGATAATGTCCCAATTGTTATCCGCCGTAGCTCACTGTCATGCTAATTGGATTGTAAGTTCAGATGACTGACGAAGAAAAGATCTTATCAGCTGATTGATACAACTATTGATATAGCTACATCGAGATTTGAAAACGTCCAATCTATTGATGAACAACCGAGGTCAAATCAAAGTAGCTGATTTCGGTCTGGCAAGGAAATTCGGTGATCCGTTAGGTGAGATGACCCAGTTGGTAGTCACCCTATGGTATAGGTTGGTCAAGTCATGCCATACATATACATTACAACTGTGACTGAGTTATTCACTGTAGATCCCCTGAACTCCTCCTTGGTGCCAAGGAATATACCACCGCTGTTGATCTATGGTCTATAGGATGTATATTCGCTGAGTTGATGCAGGGTCAACCTTTGTTCCCTGGTAAAGGCGAGATCGATCAGATAAATAGGGTATGTCCACAATCATCTGTTCACATCTAAATTTCTATGAACTTTTCAGCTGATGAATCCACTGCACTGGTAGATATTCCAATTACTCGGTAGACCAAATGACGAACTATGGCCTGAATATTCTTCTTTACCTCTAGTTTCCAAGATCAACCCCATTGGTCCGATGTAAGTACATCTCCAATATTCCTCAGTGTAGTATATAGACTGATTTGCTCAGGTATATGTATAGGTTCTCAACATTAAGACAGAAATTCAAACATCTAACATACGAAGGACACAACCTTCTATCTTCTTTATTATGCTACGATCCAAAAAGGAGGATATCAGCCGAGGAAGCTGGTAAACATCCTTATTTCAGGTAAGTCCGAATTCGGATACAACAAAGTCGGTATGGGCTGACTTGTTCTTGGATATTCAGTGAAAATCCTTTACCGAAACATCCCGATTTATTCGCTTCTTTCCCCTCTCAAGCTGCTGGTGAGAAACGACATAAATCCTTGATTAGTCCTTCAGCCCCAATACGGTTCGATAGGATAGAGAAAGATAATCTAACGGATCTCGAGTCGTTTGTATAAGTGACTTAAGGAATAGTAACAAATTGTTGTTAACATCATCAATATGCATTATGTTGGGCATGTGAACTAAAGCAATGCAACAACAAAGACATAGACGAAGACAAAGACATGGTCAAACACCGAAATACCAAATAACAATCATCACACAAATGCGATCTGACAGCATATTCTGAGGCTAGGGCTCAACAAAACTCGTATCTAAACCATAAGCGAAATCCCAGATATTTATTCTACAATCCAAACCCGTCGAGATGATCTTGGATTTATCACTTGTGACCGAGAAGATCCTACCGGTGTGTGAATCCGATAAATTAATCAGGTGTTGTCCGGATTGACGATTCCATGCCTACATACAGTACACAGAACATCTATCATCAGCATAGCGAATTGACAGGCCCGGTGCAGTGAATGCCACCCACCTTGACTTTCGAATCGTAACTTCCTGAGATTACCACCCTCTCACCTATATGAACCGTTCTGACCAATTCGGTGTGTCCCCTATTCCCACATCTCCTACATCTCTCGAATGAGTGAGAGTCGGTATCGCCAAGATTTGGTCGACTGACCCCAAGGCCAGGTGGACAGACGCATGGAGACCACATCGTATGATCTTCCTTCAGGTATACCAATTTACCATTTATCGGTGTGCGTTGAGGATATTGGACTTTTGATGAAGTATCATTGGAAGAAGTGGTATCAATATCCATTGAATCTTCAATCTTCCGATCTCCATCTCCATCTCCATCTGCTTCGGATAACGTTGAATCCGAATTTACATCCATAATTGAGTCCAAACGCCTCTCGATCAAATGAAACACCTTGATACTAGCATCTGAAGCTCCAGTGACCAAACTCCCTTTCCACCTTTCCCCTTTTTCGAGTAATGGTTCGCAAGATGTCGGTTCAAAAGAGAAATCGATAGATGCTATACCTCTTGAATGAGCTTCTTTGACGAATAGCAATTGACCAGTATGGATCGACCATATTCGTATAGTTTTATCACCAGATGCTGAGATACTACGTATAAAAGTCGAGATGTGATTAGTAATGTATTATTGACCAAAGTCACCAGTGTATCAGAGATGGCTCAGATTGGTTTCACTCACATGTAATCCTCAGTCAAACCCACAGCATTCACTGCGCCTTTATGTGATTGATCATCCGATTCTAACCCAGATCCAGATCCACCAATGACCAACTTCTCTTCGAGTGTATGTATATCAAACAATTTGATCGTTTTATCTAATAACCATGATGATCATCAGCACATCGGTAACTATTGATCAAGCCATTAGCTCACCTTTCGAGCAGGATACCACATAATTATCATTCGCTCTAACACAAAGTACACTATCCTTATGACCTTGCACCATCTTCTCGGGATTGACTGACGAGCTTGCATCTTGATTCTGATCTTCTATGTCCCATAAACAGATCTTGCCGTCACTACCTCCGGATACAGCCATCAACTTATATTTCTCCCTATTCTTCTTTGGTGATCTTGATCCATTCAAGTTGATCCCTTCTATCCCTTTCGTAGGTGATGTAGTAGCTTGGATATCAATAGGCATGGGTACTTTCACAACACAATGAGTTAAGACCGAACCACTGTGTCCCCCTTGGAAGATCCTGATTACTCTAGGTCCCATTGCGGATCCGTTCATACCTATATACCATAATCTCAAAGTCTTATCTCTCGAACCAGTCAATAACCATTCTTTACCTTTTATCGTCGTCGGTGTCGACGTCCGTGTGGGTATCTTCTGTCCAGGCATTAATGGTCCGGGTGATAGTGAAAAGGAATTGCTGGAAGTGGGGGTCGGTTGATGACACTCTATACAATTCATATTCAAATCGAATTTCATCTCGTGATTAATAAGACTTATCGAATAAATCGCTTCTGAATGACCAGGCAATCCACCGTTCTTGACTGATGTGATCATATCAATTGTAAGTGGTTTAGGTACGAAAACCGATTTGTCTTTGTCCAGATTGAACGTGTTGTATTGATGGATTGGTCTAAGAGTTGTCAATCGCCGATTTATAATTTGATGTATGATATATAAATGTTTGTAGTTCGTTTGAGGTTTCGTGGATGGGATAGGTAGATGACTCTGGATTGGCGAAAATGTACCTTTATGTTTATCTTGCCTTTCACCAACTTTCTCTAAGCTCGATATATTATTCAAGGCCAGCTGAGGATGTAGGTAGATAGGTAAAGTACCATCATGCTCTGTCGAACTATTTCGTTCCCATACGTTCTTCCTCAATCCACTTTTCATACCTAATCCCAGTGGATCCAGGTTTGATCGATGGCCATTACCATTTGAAGATTCTATATACCCATACCCAAATCTGTCATCGTACTCTTCTTCCTCCTCTTCATCCCCTTCAGAGGAATGACTGATCTTAGGTTGAGAGAGGATAGAACGAGTGGTCTGGATATCCGACCAAGTGGGTTGAGAAGGTCTGATGGGTGGGGAGGAAGATGCGCATAGCAATGCCCATAAAGCTACAATCAAACGATTGGAATGATCAATCAGCCACTATAAAACATCATGCCAAGTTTCAATGAAAATGCATACATCACTCACACTGCTCCTCAACGATACATCTCCAAGCCTTGCATACCAATCCGCAGTTCAGTACATCGCCGAGGTCCAATTTGGACAGTATCAATATCGAAAGTTCAGGTGGGAGTGACTGAAACCATCAATATCACAGATGATGATTAAGCGACGCAATCTGATCATGATTAGAGGTTATATAGACATGAATACTCACTCCTATGATATCCTTTTGTAAAATCCCATTTAACTGTTCATTCAATCTGATAATCTCATTTCGAGGTAAGGACCATAACAGTTTATCCACCAAATCTGCACATGTAATAGATCTCAGCCACCATATCGTTACATGTATCCTATATGTATATGTACTTACCTCTCTTCACGTCCAAAGGCAATCCCAAAACATTCTTGAATAGTTCTTCCCGTTCGTTCAAGTGCCGCTGCAATGGCTTGGAAGGTGATGTAGCTTTGGATATGAGATTGTACATTTTGTATTGAAGGGTATACACAGCTTAATATTGGACATATGTAAAGTACTTGAATCAACTAGGACAGAGCTGATAGCATTATAGTAATAGTGATGATGATGAATACTGAGTAATCGTATCAGACGAAGATCAACATACGAGATACGGAAATTCAAGTTCTAAACTAACGTTACGACTTTTTAAGGTTGATGATGTCAGGTGGCAAAAAAGGTTAATCTCGAAAATCACAAGTCCCCATCCATCCAAGAACCGAGAGCGACAGTATCATGTCAAACTCTGATCCTATCCTCCTGTCGGACAGATATGCAGCACACACTTGATCATTAATGTAAATATCATGGCATAACATCTCATGACTATCTAGAATAAAGTAAAGTGAAGAACTTCTGAAAACCTATATAAACAACGCTATCCCCCTTTCATGCAAAAGAACATCCAAAGCTTCCGCTTACTTGAAGTTCTTACCGTCAGCCCATTCTTTACCATCAACGACGAGGTCCCAAGCCATGGCACCTTCGAAGAACTTCTTGTCGTCGGCGTTTCCGTCAACGTCAAGCTTCTTGTATGAGTATGATTCCCCTGTAGTCGAGCCAACACCATCAGCATATGCACAATACACTGTTAAATAGGTCCAAGTGTACTCACAATCAGGAGCAACGTTGATGACAGGTTCGATCTCTTGACCTCTGATGATGACAGCACCAGAGATGATGGAGTCATTGGCTTTACCTAAGACACCAACTGAACCGAACAAGTATTTCCGGGAAGCTTCAAGTCTGTTGAAGAATCCACCAACTTGGTTGGAAGACATGAACACCTGAGTGAGCTCTTCGTTGTATTTGAAGTCTACTCTCCAGATGGAGAATCCCTCTCTGTCGAATTTCTCGTAGAACCATTCGAGGGAACCGCCGGCACCTCGAGTATCCAAGTTGGAGTATTGTCTCTTCCACTCTTCCAAATTGAAAGCAGATTTGGGCAAGTCATCCAATGGGTTCTTAACCTTGGGTTCAGCAGGTACTAAAGGCTCTTCCTCTTCCTCGTCGACTTCCTTGGCCTTGGGGGCTTTAGGAGCCTTAGGTTCCTTTGGGGCCTTTTCAGCCTTTGGCTTTTGTTCCTTGGCGGGAGCAGCGGGTGGGGTAACCTTCTCAATGAGGTTGGTAGGGTTGAAGATCTCGAGTAGTTTAGGGTGGTTGACGAAGGTCTCAAAGTATCGGAGAACGTTAGGGATCTTGGCTCGAGCTTCACCGTCGATGACGGTAGCGAAGATTTGAGAAAGAGCGGAAACGACAAAGACATCGGCAAGGGTGATTCGTTCGCCGACTAACCAAGTCTTGGAAGCGAGGATGTTGTCGATGACGGAAAGTCGCTCGTTGATCTTCTTGACAATACCGTCAAAGTTGGGCTTGTTGTAGGGGAGGACACCCATAAGTTGTCGGTTGGCAAGAGATCCAGGGATGAAGAGCTGCAAGAGGGTGGAGGGTTAGTATCTTGTATTTACTATATCTTCAGCTGTGGCAAATCGGACTGACCTCTTGATCAGCGGTACATTGCCATTCGTGGACTTCAACCTTTTGTTTGGGGTCGGAGGGGAGGAGGGTGGAGTTGGCACCGAGTTCGGCGACTATGATCATATAGGTACAGACCAGGTATCAGCTATCTTCTCTTTCCGTGACAGCTGAGAGTTGGTTGTGACACAAAACGCTATACGATAGAAAATTCAGAGGTATGACGGTACCACCCGCCGGAAAATTCTCGACACAGTGTCATTAAGACAGGGATAACTGAGAAGTAAGTCTCATCATTGAAGGGTGTGGTGTAAAAGGAGAAATTTTGATGATTTGTTTTAATGAGGGAAGTTGACTCACGGTATTCGGCAATAGCACCGGACTCTCTAAGAACGGTACCATCCTCAAGTTCAAGGGTGGGGAGGAAACCGAATGGGTTTTTGGCCAAGAACTCTGGGGTCTTCCAGTTGGCTTTCATGTCGAACTTGGAATCCCAGTTGAGCTCTACACCGGCGAGAGCGGCGGCAGCTCGCACTCGTCTAGCTCGGGCGTTTCCTGTGGGCCATGGAGTGGGATTGAGATCATGACAGGCGATCGATTGAGAGTTGAAGGTTGAAGGGGCATTAGGGTTGAATGAAAGTGTCGGGCAAGGGGAAGAAAGGAAGAAGAACGGATCGATCAGCTTCGACTCAAGGTGAACACACCAGATCAAATGAGGAGAATATCAACTCACCAGCAGCACCAGTCAAGGTAGGGGCCATTTTTGATGATATTATATGGTTTTTGATGAAGAAGGAGGAAAGAGAGATGAAAGATGTTCAGTTAATGGTCTGTCATCGACTCGTCGTGATCAGAGCTCCGCTGAAAAAGGTGGATTTCCATGCCATGCAACTTTTTTGACGTCGAAGTACATTTCGCCATACACGGGGTTATCCGGGATTATCGCCAGGACGAAGCAGTGTGGCACCGTACTGTAGGAAGAAGACTGTCAAAGCTATCTCTAATTATCCATGTATCATGAGTGTGATGTAGATGCTGATGCTAACAGATCTCAATGCAACAGGTGAGATTGTGGGCGGTTGAGCGCATTTGCATATATTTATGTAAAGCTATTTATTTATGACGTTTTTAACTATTTTTATCGTTTGAAAACGTCTATGTGATGTTTTTAATCTTGCCGCAACTGATTATTCTATAAATTGATAATGCGGTGAGAAACACACAGTAAAATAGTACAATCCTAATCTGCCAGTATATGAAATTCGACCGTATATTGATTCGAAAGTGACACCGAGAGATAGATAGGGGGTATATGATGGTTGGATGGTGTATATGATAAATGCGGGAATAATCGATCGATGACAATCAAATGAAAGAACCAAAAGCAAAGAGTTTAGGTGATGTAGAGTAAGACAGAACAAGACGAGGAGGAACTCGTACTGATGACAGAGTCATAGGGGAAAAAAAGTAGCAACCAAAATTACACTAAACTACCAAGGACGGAGACACCAACTTAGAAGTTAAGTTGTTTAGGTTGTTCCCATGAGTAAGCGGGGTTACCGAAGTGACCGTAAGCGGCGGTCTTGAGGTATTGAGGTTGTTGGAGGTTGAGGGCCTTGACGATAAGTCCAGGTCGGAGGTCAAAGTTTTGTTGAACGATTTGGACCAATTCAGCATCGCTCTTCTTACCAGTACCGTAAGTGTCAACGAAGATGGAGAGAGGTTCGGCAACACCGATGGCGTAAGAAAGTTGGACCAAAGCTCTTCGGGCGAGACCGGCAGCAACGAGGGATTTGGCGATCCATCGAGCAGTGTAGGCAGCAGATCGGTCTACCTTGGACCAATCTTTTCCTGAGAAGGCACCACCACCGTGAGCACCCCATCCACCGTAGGTGTCAACGATGATCTTTCGTCCGGTCAGACCGGCATCACCTTGAGGTCCACCAATGACGAATCGTCCAGAAGGTTGGATGTGGTAGATGACCTTGTCATCTAACAAGTTCTTAGGGATCACCTTCTTGATGATCTTCTCCAAGATCTCGGATCGGAGATCTTCAGTGGTGATTTCTTCGGCGTGTTGGGTGGAGATAACGACGGTGTCGACTCGGATGGGGATCATAGCTCCATCTTCACCCTTCTTGTATTCAACGGTGACCTGGGTCTTGGAGTCGGGTCTCAACCAACCGAGAGAACCGTCTCGTCGAGCGGCAGCCATGGCAGCGTTGAGCTTGTGGGAGAGCATAATGGTGAGGGGCATCATCTCGGGGGTTTCGTCGGTAGCGTAACCGAACCTATGGTCGCAGGCGTGTCAGCTGAGCTCCACGCAAATCGTGGTGAGAAGCACCCACATGATACCTTGATCACCGGCACCGATCTTCTCGAGAGCACCGTGGTCCAAACCTTGAGCGATATCAGGAGATTGTTGTTCGATGGCAACCAAGACGTTACAGGTCTTGTAGTCGAATCCCTTGTCGGATGAATCGTAACCGATTTGCTTGATAGTGTCTCGGACGACTTTCTGGTA
The DNA here is from genome assembly GCF_000507465.2 of Kwoniella mangroviensis CBS 8507. Taxonomy (NCBI): domain Eukaryota; kingdom Fungi; phylum Basidiomycota; class Tremellomycetes; order Tremellales; family Cryptococcaceae; genus Kwoniella; species Kwoniella mangrovensis. The sequence continues at coordinate 1,301,766 of NW_027062534.1, read as the reverse complement.
GTCAACTTGAGCCTTGGTGGTGATTTCACCGAAAACCATGATCATACCGGTTTTAGCGGCGGTTTCACAGGCGACCTGTGGAAGTGCATGAGATGTCAGCATTAAATAGAATAGGTATTACAAGTGGAGAGGCATTTGTCGAAGTTCTCCGCGAGGAAGGCGTGTATGTGCTCAATGGAAGAAAGGGAAAAGTATGACACTAGCATAGGAACCTAACTCACCTTGGAGAAAGGGTCTTGGGCAAGACAAGCATCAAGGATAGCATCTGACACTTGATCACAGATCTTGTCTGGGTGACCTTCACCTACGGATTCAGAGGTGAAGAGGAAGCTATTTGGGGATGAGTCGGCCGAAGGAGGGATGGGACGATGAGAGATGAGATGTCATACAGCGATGAGCAGTAGAGGAATGACGGTTGAAGCAAATGAAAGCAAGCACAGTCAGCATAAGTCTTTGACGTCTGTACTAGTACTACCATGCCACTCATCTGCAGAGCACTATCTCCTTATCCTCCAGAATAGCGATGCGATGCGACAAACGTGCGTCTTAACGTCAAGAAGAAAAAACTTCTACTCACTGGCCAGGAGCAAGCTCGGCAGAAGGTCCGTTTCCATTCAATACGCCAGTCATCTTGATTGATCTATGTATGTATATTTTTTTGAGTTTTTCTTAAAATGAAAGAAAACAGAAAGAAAATGGAATATGTAGAATGAAGAAAGTGAAGAATGATAAAATGACGATTGGATTTATGTTGACTCTGGATCGAAAAATCCTTTTTTTGCTATTTAGCTGGCAGAAGAGAAAAAAAAAAATATGAGATACGCACGGTCCGTGTTCGAGTCTAATGGCACGATAGATGCTGATATGGAATGTCCTGTTATGGCGTGATACCAGGGGTAGAAAACGAGAAACCCATTTCAAAGGCAACCCTAGAATCATCATGAACCCTGACTGCATGCAAAGCGGCGATGACCGATCATCATTGTGGCACAACTCAACCGCAACCGAGAGAAGCATTCCATACATAAGACACCCGATACGAAAACTAAGCAGCACTATTTGATCTGAAGAATATGCCTGTACTTGTGTAAAGATCTCATCGTGGGCTATTCCAGAACCAGCAACAAGGAGAATGATCAGTCCGAAGATGATGAATGATGAATGATGAATGATGAATGATGAATGATGAATGATGAATGATGAATGATGAATGATGAATGATGAATGATGAATGATGAATGATGAATGACGAATGAGCACGTCAGTAATGGACGTTCGATCCCAAAGGAGGGTATCAGTCAAGTGTAGCCCTTATACTCACCTCGAGGTAAGGCAGTTCGAGCTATCATAGAAGCATTGATAGAATCAGTACTGCTTTTGCACAGCATTCAACTACGTGAATGTGGTTCACTCACCTTCTCAAATATCTCTTTCTCGCTGTTAACGATAATCTCCTTACCTTCTGCTACCCAGACTACATAGCATGAATGAGAGATCAGCGAAGATGCGTCGCATCGTTTCATAATGGATTTCAGGGAGATGAATTACTTACCACCTTGCTATGTCGTCAGAGAACATGAGACCATATAATTAGTCCAGGATACACGCTAGCAGTTGTGATGACAAAACCACTCACCGACCCCTCAACCCGCTCACCCATTGCATACTCATTCAATGCCCAACCTTTTTGAATTGCCCTGTACCTCAAAGTCTTCATGAGGGTATCATCCCCGGTGTTGCCCAATAACATGTAAGGCAGACTCTCAAGGGGACACAATCGAATATCAACTTGACGGTGGATCGAATTGGGTTGAGGTAATTTAGTCAAAGCGAGGACTTTCTTTTCGCCTATATTGTATGGATATGACAATTGAAGATGTTATCAGTATCATATCGTGACCTCTTGTAGTAGTCTTGGGAGCATCTGCCATCAATGTCACATCCGCTCACCTCTCGAGAACAGTTGATCCTCCTGAATCAACCCATCTCGAATCAAGGCATTCATGACTTTTCCCATAAGACTATCATGCGCATATCCACCTTTCTTCGATTTATCTTCTCGATCTCGTTTGGGATAAGACCTGTATTGACATCAACATCAAGCACGGAACGCAAGTCTTAGTGACTTACTCGTGCCATACGACCATATCAATATCACTACTGACATATTCGCCTCTTCTGTATGATCCCATGATCGCGAAGCCGACTGAAGTGACCAATCGTACTTGTAAGTATTCTTGCTTATTTGAGAAGAAGAAGGTCATTAAATAGAGCATTAACGAGTGGGATCAACTTTGTTCAAAGCATTTTTGATCAATTTCTCAAATTCTTCAACTTCACTTCGAGGAATCATCAGATCCATCTCTTTGTGATATCTGATCGCGAGCTGTATATATTCAGAGTCGAGTATGAGTCAATACGGTATTCTCATATTTCTTTTACCTCTTGTTCCAGAACCGAAACAATGCTTACCTTCTGAGCATCAGATACTTTCCTACCATATTCTTTGTCCTTGGCGTTCAAAAGATCTTCCAATGTTCTCGCCCCATTATCAACACTGAGAATTAGATCAATGATATTCTTAGTTAGCCGTCCGGTGTATATGTGTGTATCATATCGAATTGGAAAGGCGATTGATATTTATACTCTACTTACTAAGTTTGAGCTTTGATTTTACCGAATCCATGTACTCTATTAATCTTCACCATAGCTTTCCATTTTTCATCTAATCCTTCTAATTCCGGTACGAGACCATGTTCGATTATATCTCTCATCAATCGCCATGTGACACCGTTCTGAAGGGTACCATTAGACCAAGAATGTAAATCACATTTTTAATCTGGAATGAATGAAGGTCAGACGATATGTGAGAAAGAGTTCGGTGGAACGTTGGATGGTAGGATGTACGAAAAGTACTAATGAGAACGGACTCACCTCATCAGATAAGACACTTTCAATATCCTTCAGTCTCAAAGACGGTCTACTGATCCCACCATCAGGTCCAGCTAAGAGCGAGATCGATCTTAACGCATCTCTATAATCCGTTGATTCTTTAGGTGCTTGGCAGGATCAGCACTGGAGGCAAGCAAATGCAGTATATTTATGAAAGAAGAAGGCACATTCTTACTCACTTGAAGTCGAAGGCGTAAGTTGTCTCCACGATTGCATATCCCTCAAAGCATCTAACAGTTGCGTGGTAGGTACAGTCATATTGTCGTATTCTATCGACACTCAACCCAACTGCACAGTTAGTAAGACAGTTTTCCTTTTTTCCCATAAATTGGTAAGTGCCTTACCATCACCATAATCCTTCTTTATACCATTCAAGAACTTTACCTTCTGAGTAGGTGAGGGGAGGTCCAAGTAATCTTCTGAAGATGGATCCAACAGCTCCTTATCCTTGGCGGTTGTCTTTTTCTTCAAGGCGGATAAAGAAGTAGTGAACGATCTATCTAGGATCAAACCCGATCCCGAGCTCGATGCTCTTTGAGGGGACGGCAAGACCGTACAGCTAATTCCTGATGGAGTAACACCATTGGACCTGAGTGTTATCGATGGTTGTACTGGAGAATATATACTTTTGGCGAGGAGTACGTTAGACCTTGAAGGCAGTCGGAGTAATCTTGAAGAAGCCATATCTAGAAGTAAGTCTTGAAGTAGAGAGTAAAGTTACGATTCACTCAAGGAGATTTGAGCTTGATAGACTTCCTCGTTATATATACCTGGAGCTGATGAGACTGCAAAACTTCGACAGCTCGTCAGAGTCAGAGTGAGTACTGAATCTTGACGAGATAGTGAAGGTTAACATGAGCGAAATCATCTTTCTCTTCTTTTCCATTATACGTGAAACGTAGCTAAAGACGCTTCAGTCGGTGATCATGGGTCATTGGTCATTACACACGGTCTGTGCGTCAATCGAGAATCAGAAGGAGGAGCAGGAGCTCAAGCAGCTGCAGATTGGGGAACAGGGAGAAGAGGGTGAAACAATTCAACATTCCTTTCCTTGTCTGAACATTACAGTACGCTCGGATCACTTGTTCCGTGCCTGAAGAAGGGATGTGATGATTCGATTGAGGGCTGATGTCAGATTATAATTTAACATGACATGATTGCTGATGCTGATGCTAATGCATGAATCTTGTTGATCTCCTTTCTCTATACTAACATGATATGATACAATTTCCAGATCTAGCTAATTCAAGATGAATGATTCTTGTTCATCTACCTCCCTCCTCCCTTTCGCCGTTCGCACCGTTCGCACCGTTCCACTGTTCCATCCATTCCATTCGATGTATATTTACAACTTCCATCTCACATCTATAAGAAATACTCATGCATCATCGGTCTCTTCTGCGGTATACTCCTCGCGTCCTGAGGAGCAGCGTCAAATACTTTATATTCCTGACGCAGGTTTTCATCTAATTCCAATACACTCGCTGTGTTGCCGCATCTAATGCGTGAATGCCATCAGCCACGGGTTGCTTAAGTATGAAGGATACTCCAGTGTACTCACCTGTAACAGTAGTTCGGTGCTGACCATACTGTCACTATCTTCCTATCGAACATCAACTATAAGACAAATGTCAGTTATCGACCAGACCAGCCTTTGGAAAGAAGCTTGGTGCAACTAACCTTGTATCCTTCCATCACCAACTGATGTGCTCTAGCTATCAACTCTATATCGTTCTCATGGTTGAATTGCTACAATTTCAATACTATCAGTAAGCACGTAAAGTAGGTCTGATAGATGAAAAAAGAAGCATTGCTCACCCGCACCACATCATCACCAAATAAAAACCCTGCTCCTCTAGGTGACATACCCCATCCGTTTATATCTGCACAACGAAGCAAAAAAAGTTATTAGCTATTCTCGGAGCCGTCAAGAGTCGATTGGCTCACCATCTGGATCTGACCATAACAAATCGCACATCGGTCCTTCATGCGGTACTTCCTGACGACGATCTATCACTCTTATCTAATTCATCCGAACAACACAATATCAGTTCTGATGAGAATCTACGATGTCAAATTGAAAGTATCACTCACATGATCTAATCTCGTAACCTGCGGACTCAATCCACCATGTACGCAAAAGACCCTTCCATCCACCACACACCCCAAACTTAAATAATCGAAGACATCACAGCAGTATCTCCACACATTCGAACTTCCGTATTTCCTCTGACATTCATCGTAAAAACCATATACCTGGGTGATCTGACGGGATTCATGATTCCCTCTTATCAAGGTGATTCGATCGGGATAACGGACTTTGAGTAAGAGGAGGAGAAGGAATGTCTCGACGGAGTGGAATCCTCGATCGACGAAGTCACCTATCGATCAAGTATGTTAGATTGAATATCAGTCTGTCCGATACAATGAGGCTACGATATTGTATAGAAATTAGGGATTGTACCCACCCATGAAGATGTAGTTCGTTTCGGGACAAAAACCACCTATCTTGAATAATTCCATCATATCGAAGAATTGACCATGTATATCACCGCATATCTACAGGAATGTCAGCATGATTCAGACATATCAATGAAAGAGGGTAGGTGTATAATCTTATCGTTAGATGCTCTATATTCTCGTATAAATCATAATACACTATAATATACTTGGGAGTTGAACAAGAGCAGGAAAGACCAAACTCACCGTCACAGGACTATCCACATACTGCACATTCCCTTCCTCCATCAATATCTCTTTAGCCTTCTGACATAACTCCTTCACGGCTGATTCAGGTATTATCTCGCATCGTTTCAGTTGCGCTATCTGTCTACAGAGTGCAATGAAAGGATTAGCCTCCTTCCCCTTTTCGCTCTAATACCCTGCTACGCCCCAAGGATAGAGCGAAGAAGAAAGAGAGTACCTACTTATCCAGATCAGAGGATAATGACATTCTTCAGATACACTACACCTCACTTGATGAGCGACCTTCTCTTATAACTCTTGATATAATCTGATGTTCGGGGAAACGATCGCGTCTGCTTTTTCACTTATTGATTCTTGAGTTGTGGTATTGTATTGCCAGTCTCTTGGTATCACTGTCGTGCCTGTTCCTACTTCCGATATGTTCTTGGAGTCCTTCACACTTCTCGATACGAGCGCTGTTGCTTTTGACCTTCTGTTTGAGGATTCGTGTACGATAATTGTCTTGAACTCGAAGTGGAGACTTTAATGAATTGGATGTTTTTGGTGGCAAAATGAACGAAAGGAAGACAAAAGACGTCAACAGATGGGGGTGATATAAATGGGTAACTCATTCAAGTTATTCACAGGTGGAGGTTAGTCACCTCGAAGCAGAACATCACTCATACTGGGTACTGTAGAGTGATAGCTGTGTACTGATGATATACATCACATCGCCTTTCACATGTGTTCATATTCCACTTCACTTTACCACGACAATGTGATCACATCCCAGTAAGAAACTTCATCCTTCCAGTCCGTTCGATAGTAGAGGAGGTAGGAGAACAGAAAGTTTAAAAATGGAATCAAGTGGAAGTCCCATTCTCACGCCCCTCTCCCCCTCATCACTCCATTCACCTCCTCCGCTATCCTCCGCAGGTCTATCATCAAGGATCACCTCGTCGGTCAGCACCGTCCATCCTAGACTTAGTACGCTCTTACCTAACTCATCGGGATATCTGGCATTCTCATCTAGACCTAAACAAGAAATCATTCAGAAGAACAAGAAACGGTCGTATTCGTTCTCGAGTTATTTTAGGAGATTACCTCGAAGATTGAATAGGTCGTTCTCTTCAACTGTCTCCAGAGGAGGCCCAAAAGACAGACTGAACTCACCTGCTAGACCTCAAGAGTACGTGAGAAAAGAAAAAGAGAAAGATCCGGTCACCAGGGAAGAGGAGTGGAAAGAAGTTGAAGATGAATGGAAATCACAAGCGAAAGGGTTGAAAGAAGGCTATATGCAGTGTCTCAATGGAGCGAGATGTATCACCATCACTGATCCGATTGGTGATTTGACCGGTAAGTCTGACTAAGGTTCCAGTCTCCGATCATCACCAGTGATCTGAGTCAGACTGTACCAACTCATCATGTGGACTGTGAGCTGACGATATATCTCCTTCACATAGATGAATTCCTCCAATCGACAGTCATAATTTCCTCTTCTCAAGATCCATTCCCTCATGTATCCGACATGACACACCAATCCTCTAGACGCAGATCATCTTCTACTCCCGAGCTGAGCCGTCCAATTTTACCAACTCTACCTGGCAAATTCAACTTGTCGCCTGTCCCTCCTTCACCAGCATCGTATACACCTCTCAAATCGAGTAAAGAGGATCACGATGGAGTTCATAGAGATGAAACTCATGAAGAAGAGGTCATAGAAGATAATGCTAGGATTCTAGACGTTAGAGCGGGAACAGCAAGTTCGTCAACTAGGAGAGTACCTACTCAGAAATCCGTTCATCCCACTTTAGGTAACAAGTCGACCGAGAATGGGGAAATGGTCAACCATCATTCAATCCCAGATATGGATGATTCAGAAGAAGAAGATTTGAAGACACCTCGACAAGTGGATGAAGATGTCTTCGAACCGCTCATTTTCCCTGTACCGAGAATCCAGCAACAACTACCCGATCATGGCAATGCCACCTTTAGCGCTGATGATGAATCTGTATCACTACCGAAAGCGGACTCATTGACCACTCATTCTTCGCATTGGAATACGGTAAACCCACATCGACCCGCACGGCCATCAGCTCCCGCTCCGCCACTTACCACTCCCTCTGAACGAGGTTCTCTCGTCCTTGCCCCAGACGAGTACGAATATCTCTTACCTCTGCAAGTAATCGACGTAATCAACACGCCGATCTCGGAATCTCATATATCCAGCTCGCATTCTCGCTACTCAGCCGGCATTAAGAGGTCACATTCCACATCTACATCCTCCTCCTCCTCGACCGCCAGACCTATCGTTCGACCCAATAATACATTAAACAACGATACTCCCCTATATTCTCTTGAAGGAAACTCACATTCACTTTCAGTCCAATCGCCATCAACAACTTCAACTTACCAACCGAATTTTCAAGGCGGGACAAGGGATGTATATCGCGAACATCTTCAAAGAGCCGTAGTTCAGCAATACAACGATTCGCTTACTCCCCGCAAACCTCCGAACCAAGGGCAGGGAGATATGCTGGTAGTTCCTGATCGAAGAGGGCAAGGGAAAGGGTTGAGAAGGGCGTTGGGCAGAGGGATATGGTATAAGAGGAGTAGGAATGGAATTTAGTGCCAAGTTCAGAATTCAGGACCGACGATCGTCTTGGAATGATTGTCGATTCATTTCTCCTGTCTTGTAAAGCTTCTGGGCGATAGACACAAGGACAATTACACATTGGAACATTGAGTTTTTATGGTAGCATATGGACAATTCATATCTTTGTACAGTACAGTATTTGTATATGACAATCGTAAAGTTGTAAATAATCAACCCATCCATTCGTTGTAAAGTAAGTAACCTAGATCTCAATATCTGGATATCGTTGTATATGCGAAGTTAAAAGTCAATATTGATGCATGTATTTTGTACAAAGCTACAGAGACAAAGAAATGTAGACGAGGTATACTACTCATTATTTTCCATTGCTCATCTTAGAGATGAAAATGAAAAATGACCCTTGGTAGATCTCATAGAAGGGATAAGTCCCATAACTCGTCGACTATCGACTCCTCAGAGAAGATTCAAACAACATATATCTATACGTCACACAAAGTATGATGAAAGATATTATGCGTGCGGGGTTTGATATTCGCCATGTCATCAATCATCATTTCCATTTCCATGAAGGAGAATGAAGATGGAGGTCGAGTCAAAGGTACCTATAACATCCGTAGAGTATTCAACATGGTCGAATAGTAGATGATAGAATACCGTTTGAGGCGTTTGGACAGGAAAGGAGATGGGTTGAAGGAAAACATTTCGATATAAGACGAAGAACCGTCAGTTTAGTCATTTCTGGTCAATCGGAGTCAATTTTCTAAAATACAAAATTTAACGGTCTTTACATTTTCTATAGTGTGATACAAGAATGATACAACATGAACAACGCAACATCGAAACAATAATGAGAATGAGAACAAAGTCTAAGGAAGCAATGAACAAGTGGGTGTATGAATATGGTTATGGATAAGTATTTGATGAATATGATGATGACAATCCAAATCGACAGATTCCAAGTTCGAAAACCTCGGACGTCCATATCCTAACAGCTCAAGGCACACCAAGAACACTCAAAACAGCCAAATCGAATTGTCAGCTACAGCCTGCCAGCACCAACCTACAAACCAGGCGAGAAAGGAAGCAAAGGATAGGAACTGTGCCAGTCAACCGCATCAATGTACCACCTCCCATCGCCTCCTTTCCATGGTGCTGGGTGACTATCATCAAATCAAGTCACACTTCGATCAGCATCTAGGCCTGTCACACCTGTAACGCAGCGATAAAGATGAAAGACGGAACCTACGTATCGGGAACGGCAATGTCATTCCTGAGGAGGATCTCTGGAAGCTCATGATCCTCGCAAGGGAATATCGACGGGTCAAACAGAGGAGTCTCCGAAACCACTTGAAATTGGAGAGGTCCGTTGGCTGTGGCCAAGTTGGCGAGCGAGTTTAAAGCTGAGTAATCCACCGGGCCTGTTGACGGTTCGGTCCCTGTCCATGTTCCGTTAGATCCGTAAGACGAAGATGAAGATGAAGGGTGACCCAGTTGTCCAACCCCATTTATATTCGTCGAAGCTGGTTGAGCATCGGTTGCGGCTGCGTCCAACGCCCGACGTACTCTTGCGGGTAGCCTCGCCAACATCCGAGTCAAAGGTCCTTGTGTATCTTCAAGAATCAAATCTGGAGTAAGAACAGGTAAGATAATAGGTATATCCGCACGTCCTCGAAATTCCTCTTCTTGTGCCTTTTCACTCCCCCTTTTAGCAGCTTGGAAACACGTTCTTGATTCCCAGCTATCCGAATCCCTTGCAACCTCCGAAGATCTAGTGGAACTTGAAGGGAAGGCAAGGAGAGTCGACTTCGAAGGTCCAATGACAGGTCTGAAAGCTGAATGGGAAGATGAAGATCTGGCGGGCGGAGCAGCGAAGTTACCTGATGATGTGCCAGAAGACCCTTGGCTGGATCGTTGTTTGGGGAACCTAACAAAACCAGGAGGAGGCATGTTTGCTTTATCGTTATCCTTAGCCTTGAAATTCCCCAAATCAATCTCCTCATCTATCTTTCCCATCTGAGTAGGCGTAAGTACCGGCGACATCGAGAGAAGACTTTGACCAATCGGTGGAATACTGTTAGCGGAAGATTGTGATGAGAGTTTCCTAAGTGCAGCGGTATTATTGATACAGGCCATACCCCGTTGTCTACCTGACCTCGCATTCTGTATGAGATCGCTTTCTTCTTCGGTCGCTACTTCCACTGCTGATGGGGGTGGTGTAGAAGGAGGACTGTCTGGAGGAGCAACAGCGGGAAGAGGGGGCGGAACTGCAAATTGCTCTTGACCTGGCGCTTGCCATACCGGGTGACCATTGTAGTCGAAAAGAGAAGGAGCAGTCGAGGATGAGGAATCGAGGCAAGAAGGTATGGAATCTTGAGCTTGAGTTGGATCATAGCACTGTTGATCGAAGAAGGTGATGAGCGGCTCCTGATGTACTGTCGGTTCCGATTCAGGAGCGAGCCAACTTGGTAAAGGTCCAGAAGTCAGCATGTCCAGGAGCTCTTTGTCGCCGTACGACAAAGTCTCGGTCGACTCTTCGACATTGTCGGCAGCTTCTTGAACACCTTCGACCTTAACCGCCTTGTTCTTACCCTTTTCTTCCCGACTTGACCTTCTTTCACTCCCCTCTTTCTTCTCATCACCATTGATTACCTCTTCTACCGCTTTCATGTCAATCAAGTCATTGTCAAGCTCCTCCTTCTCCTCAGCGATACTAGCAAGCATTCGTAAGCCCATGTTGGCGCTTGCAGCATGACCAGAAGCTTTCAGTGGATTGATGATCCGGGGTTCAAGTGCATTTTGGAATGTCAAATCGGCTTCTAGAGGATCCTGATTGGGTTGTATCGAAGGCCGAGAGAATGGCATGTTTGAATCTTCGCTCGGGGAGGTTACGGTGGCAGAGATTGGTGTTGGAATGACATTACCAAGTGTCGTTGACAGGATAGGCTGAGGAGTAGAGGTTGACTCGGCTGGAGTTCCCGATGTTGTCATAGAATCTTCAGCTCGAGTCATTTCAGCCATAAATGATCGAGGGGTGGCGAGAGGATCGGTCCAATCGACAGCAGCATCAGCTATCACCGGTTGTTCGAGATGTACCTGTAAGGGTAGGAGGCGCGACGATGTCAATTCTTTTGACGGTGGTGGTGTAATTTTGATCTCAGAATCGACATTCGTCGCTCGTGAAGGTTCGGGTACTATATCGACGGACACTGTCTCAGGATCCGATATGCTGAGCGATGATATACCTTGTCTGACCGATTCCGTCTCTCGCACCATCCTATTGGTAATGAACGCAGAGCTTGGAGGGTCGGGAATCTCAACTTCCTCATATTCGTCTTCGTCTGCCTGGTCGGCATCGTAAGAAGCAGGTTGTCGGAATCGTAGATGAGGTGGTAGCGTTTCTACTCTCGTAGCTTGGGCTGGTGGTGTGAAATGAGGTTGAGGAGCCGCGACGTTGTGAGAAAAATTGGACTTGACTGGATGAGAAGGGAAGGAAGGTTGAGTGGGAGTGTCTATGAGTATTGCCTCCTGCATCTCCGTATCCTCCACAAATCTTGCTGGTTCGGGACGTGGTCGGTGAGCCAGTTGAGCGAGGTAGGAAGAAACGATATTGGGCATGTACATCTGTTGAGCGAAAGATGAACCCCGTTGATTGTGAGCAGCGGTATTACTCGAAAGATCTTCATTGGTCATTTCTACTTCCTCATTGGTTGTAGACGAGATGGAGGAAGGCGGTTGGTGAGAAGCCTGATGTTGAGAGGACTGTGGTGCAATGGGGTGGAACCGGTTGAACCTGGTGGGCGAAGGGACACGTAGATGAGTATAAGCAGGAGGTGTACTGCTCGCACAAGTAGGCGGAGCTTCACAGATCTCATCAACTTCCATCTCATCTTCGACCTCAGAAGGAGCAGAAGCGTTTCGTCGTCTCTCGAAAATCGTAAGCAGTTGAGGTGATCGAGGTCGAGGTCGAATTATCCCCACAGATTGATGTTGAGAACGGAAGAGCCGTTGACCATGTACAGTCGAGAACGAAGACGATAAAGTCGGGAAGGAAGCCCATGTAGGTCGAGATGAACCTTGAATGTCGGAAGAGACAATTTCCATATTCTGATCTTGATTCTCCTCCTCCACTTCACTCATATCTTGATCCTGCATCTCGGTTTCTCCCTCTTTCAAAGCCGTCCCCAACTGTCTTTCCATTTCTCCACCATCATCAGTCTTCTTGGTGACTTTTGGAGGATTGGCCTTATTGGCAGTTCGAGCGGCATGTGCTGCCCATAATCCACCTAATCCACCTCTGATCGCTCCCCCATGACTTCTAGTTTTACCTCGAGCCCATCTCGAAGACGAAGTAGCTCGGTTTATAGCTCTACTGATAGCACTGGTTGGCTCGAGTGGAGTAGGAGCAATTGGTCGAGTCAGGAAATCGAAAGTCGACTTGGGAGCATCGGAGCCAATTTCGGAGGATTCGATGACGGCAGCTTGAGGCTTTGGTGATGGCGGCGCAGGTGCAACCGATGGGGTGGGCGGGGTCTGATCGGGAGTCGAGGTGGATTGAGAAGTTGTGAGGAATGAGGATGTGAATTTCATTTGACGGCTCTCCTCAGTCACCCCAGCACGCAGAACCGATTCTTCAGCGATTTTAGGATCGGGTGAGGATGTTTCCAATCCCTGAGATCCGATGATTGAGGTATCGGCAGATGATGGTGATGAAGCTGATTTTGATATTGAGGATATACTGCTTTCATCATTGTCCTTTGGCTCGACTTCAGAAGGAGCGATACTAGTTTGAGTATCATTCTGTAGCTCAACTATGGAAGGAGCAGAACATGTAAGACCGATACCCTCGCTTCGAGTTTGGGTACCTTGTTCCTCTTGAGACGAAAGTGTTGCGAGACTAGCATCATGGGTATCCCTCTCCACGGTTTCATCATCGGCGACTTCTTCAGGAATATTCTCTCTAGTAGGTATTGTTTCTTCAGGAACGATGCTTTCCTTCTCTGCAATTTCGAGAGGCACATCTTTAGCTTCTACCGTAGACTCGCTACTAGGAGTAATGAATATCGTTTCTTGAGATTCGATATTGACATTGTCTCGAGGAGATGGTGTAGAGGAGCTTGTATGGGTGCTCAACTCAGGACCTCTCGACTCTTGGACAGGTTCTGAAGGGAATACAACCGAAGATGCTGTGTTTGCAGCAGGGATTAGATCATTAGGTGGAGTAGGTGGCGGAATTGGAGCAGAGGCTGTATTCAATTGATATGTTGGTCTGTTGGAAAAAGGAAGAGGTATTCCAGCTGGTGGAGGATCTTCGTGGCGTAGTGGAGAGCTAACAGTCTCGATCACACTCGCAGGTACGATCGATGGGCTAGCGAAGGCATACTCAGAAGCGATGATACTTCCAACGTCACCTTGGAATGGCGAACCTAAAGCGATAGCAGGGGTGGAAGGTTCCGTTCCCGATCTTGTTCTTGATCGTTTCGAAGGTCCAGCTTGAGCATTTTCACCAGAGATCGATCTTGAAGATTGAGTCCTTCGTAATTGCTTACGACCACCACTTGATTGGTCAATGCCAAGTGCATCGCCATCACTGGTATTTTGGAGAGCCCTCATGAAATCGCCCATTTCACCATACGCCTCTTTAGCTTCTCGTTCCTCTTTCTGCATCAAAGCCCTGTGGTGAAACTTTTCCCTCAAAACTCTGGCATAGTCCGTTTCCTTCGCCCATTCGACCCTAGTGGGCTCAGGAATGGTCCGGAGAAATTCAAACGTGTAGTTCACCGAAGCGGGATCCTGCTTTGGTAATTTCCTAGGCCAAGGTTTGAGGTCGTAGGGGTTAAGTGCTCGTTTGGCTTTAGGGGAATTGGATGCCAGAGGCGAGATAGGTAAAGGTGGATCTTGAGGGTCAGGTTGCTTGAAAGGAGGTGGAACAACCGAAACGGCTTCAGGTACGACAGGTTTCTCAGCCAGTAATTTCTGGATATGCTGGACCAAGACGTGTCTTCGACTATGAAGAAAGTTCGTCGCTGGACTGGGTGAAGTCGGTTGAAGATACGGCAAGTGAGTCATCAACTGGGACAGAGGGGATGAACATTGTCAGCGAAAGTTGAAGTATCGATACAACACGGGTGGACTTACTCTTCTCAACTTGTTGGGTTTCCATTTCCTCTGTTACACGAGATATCAGATGCCGTTTCAGTGAATTAAAAGAAGCACGGTAGCACATACCTTGCCTTGACCAGGCTCGTCCCCTGATTCAGACTCTACCTCTCCTCCTGCCATGTTAGCAGGTCCATCCAAGAACATCGCAGTAGTAGGTGAATGGGTGTAACCGTCCAGCGAAGGCGCCATGAAGTGAGGCCAAGTATCCCTTTTGACCATTTGCGGTTGCTGTAGCAGGGTTGCTGCCCTAGGTCCTGCACGAGTAGGTGCAGGAGCTGGAGTATCCTCAGCTGGATTAAAATAGCCACCAAGTACGAGAGGTGCTGGACGATTCTTCCTTCGTCGAAGCACTTGTACAATGTTTGACTCGACTTCCGATTGAGTCGGCGAGGTGGAAGGCGATACTTCTCCTTGTAAGATCGGAGAGACCACCTATCGATAACTGTCAGTACAATTTCCTCGTCATACCAGCAAGTATACGTACCTGTACTTCCTCTCCTACAACGTTCGAAGAAGGTTGTGGCGGAGTAACCAGTACTTCCGTTTCCTCCTCTCCCCCTGGTGTATTACTCAGCTCAGGTGTACTGTCTCTGTGCCTAGGCGGTGTACAAGGAGCATTCTTTTTCTCTTCTTCCTCTTTATTTCCCTTCTCTTTCTTTTCATTAGGAAGCTCTGAAATCTCCAAAAAATGATTCTCCGTTAACCTTCTCTTCTTCCTGGATCCGGCTTGACGACCCAGAGAAGGACTAGGTGATCGACGTTGAGAGTATCTACGCTTATCAGGCAGCACAGTAGGTGGCTTGGTGATGACGAATTCATCGGATTTGGATTTATGAAATGAAGGTGAATTCCCCCGAAGCTCAGCTTCAACTGTTTTCCTCCTTGTTTGCTTCGCACTAATATCCGAGTTTTCTTCATTTCCATGATCCCAATCTCGACAAGGTCGTTTGCCAAGAGCTTTGGCTGAGAGTTGTGTAATCTCGTTTTTGGGAGGATGGAGGAAGGTAGAATCCGGAGTAGAAGATGGTATAGGCGCATAAGCGTTATTGAGAATAGATGGGAAAGGTGGTGGTGGACTTTCAAGTCTTTTTTTCCGTAGGAGATTCTCAGGGAACAGTGGTTCCAAAAGGATATCAGATAGCTTTGGAACTTGAGTATTTCTTGTGCGACGTTTGGACTTGGATCGGAAACCCCACAACCTCTCGAGCGAGTATGGCCATCCTTTGATACCTTGTCGTAATCCTGTGAGTTATCAGCTTCCTATTCCTTTCAAATATGTCACATGATTCCTATGGCGCGGTATGGATATTAGATAAGATGAAATGATACTTACTTGAACGTTCATTCATTGATCTTCTCCTATATGGGTAATACCTATTCACCTTCCTACTTGATTCCTTCTCTTTCCTCGCCAGTCTGAAAGGACGATGAGTCTCGCCAAAGATCAATTTTACCCTGTGCGTATGTGGATCGTCGTTCGAAAGAGCGAGCATGATGAGTTGTTGTCTACACTGTTCGTAGAGCTTTTTGAAATAATCCAACGGCATGTTACAGAAAGGGTACGCGTGGTATAAGATGATTGGTGGTATGAGAGCCCCATGAGGTGTTACCATGTATGGGTAGAATGCCTGAGGTGGAAGAGATGAAGTTGGAGTAGCTACATGTTGAGCGGGTCGGCTTGATGGACCATCTGAAGGCTGTGGGAGATTGAGCGCATCCGGTATTCGGGAAGGTATGATAGGTGGAGGATGTTGATTGTTCGCCGCCTGATTTGGATGGGGATCATTGTTGTCGAGGTCGACTGACATAGCTTCGGAGCCACAATAATCATTCATCAAGACTTGGAAGTCAACTTGATATCCTTCTACTTCGTCTCCATCGTCTTCTTCGATGTATGATGGAGGATCTCGATGGGGTTGATCTTGACGGTCATCGACGGTGTTTCTTTCTTCCTCCAACGTAGCGGTAGGGAAACAGTATTCGCCAAATTCGATGGACCGAAAATGGATTGAGAAGAAGAGAGTCAAGAAGTATGGGACGATGAAGAGGGATAAGAAGTAGGATAGGTAGATAAGAGCAAAAGCGAGCATGATTTGATATTGATTATGTGTGGCAGGAGAGAGAGGTAAGAGGTAGTTCGGCTGGAAGTCAAATAGCTAGCTTTGATCACATACGGAAATGAAAAACAGGGAGAGAAATTGATGTTGATGATTTATATATGTGAGAGTGGAAGGAGGGTTGATGATACTTGTTATCATCGGTTGATTGTGATCGGATTGATCAAAAGCTGGATCAGAAAACAAAGCCTCGCATTTACCATGACCTATGTGAACCCATGACTTGACTCGATCACACACGCGGTCGAGAAGAGGGGACAACAACCCGGATCCTCACAACTGTTCTCTCTTCTCTCTTCATTCACTCCAATCTTCGAGTTCAAAGATATTGATGATGAAACTTAAACCCAGGAGAAGAAGCAAAGGATGCGTTGTAATTCGGGAGGGATGGACAGAGAGAGAGGAGGACGATGCCCTTGATGGAGGTTGAGATTGACTGTACGGTGATATGGGTGTATGCTTCTTAATTTGATGGTGATGGTGATGGTGATGGTGATGGTGATGGTGGAGAGTAAAAGGGTGAACAAGCGCAATGGATGGGGGCGCAAACTGATCTTCAAAGCTTGAATTTGATAAAGGAAAGAGATAAAGCGAAAGAAAGTAATAATGAGAGTGAAGCATGGAATCATCGGGGTCAGTATAGTATCGTACGTTCATCGCTTTACCTTGGGATGATGCATGATTGGAAACAAGGTTGGATAGGAATGGACGTCGTACATGCATGGATGATGAACATGAGTGGGAGACTGTTAGAGAGACAAAAAGACATGTCAACTTGTCAAACAGGTCCAACCTTAATGTTTCAGATAACTGGGGAGTGGGAGTGGCAAAATGGGAAATGAGAATGAGGATATCGGTGATTCCGGCGGTTATCCATAATCAGTCTAGAAGCATATCACAAGAAAGGTACACCATCACAAACACATACATGACAGTGAGGAGAGAATCGGAAACTTACACACGGATGAAATATATATGACAAGAAAGGGTCATCCTTTGGGATACCGGCACAGCATTTAGAAAAGCTAGTACACGCTTATCGCTTTCTCCTAGCTTGATTGGGATTCTTCCTACCATGTCCGATAGATGGCATGTTGGAGGGGTGTGAACGACCTTTGCCTGATGTACCGACGCTGATGATCTCAGGTAGCCACTGAATTTCAAGTGTCATCAGCATACATTGAGCGTCTCGTATAAAACCCCGAAGAACGACATGGAATGAACGGTGACGCGATGAAATCTCGCTCTGACAAGACAGATAATGTTAACCCTCCTTTGGTGATCATATAGCCAAGCGGAGAAGAGCGAGGACCGCATGGAGTAAGGGGGATGAATGAGAGGAAGACAGAATCTAGGAATCTGGAAGGACCGAATAGAAGATAGAGCGAGATGTCACTCACATCAGGATCATTCCAACCTTCCAAAACGCCTTTAGCTTTCCTCCTATCTTCCTTCTGTTTCTGTATGTCCTGATATTTCACCGCATCGTTCCATTCCTGCTGATCTTCCCTCAAGATCAATCCACTACCACCTTTCTGTTGTCCCTTGGCTCTACCCATCTTAGCATCAGGTATAGAATACTTGGTACCTCTAAGATGATATTGGAAGTTCTTCTTCAGGTGGATATTCTGTTTACCAGTTTTAGAGTCGATGGATACCGTCGTACGTAGTAAGGTGGCATTTCCGCACGATGGACAGAATTTCTTAGAGGAATCTTTACATATCCTAAAATGACCAACGTTCATTATCAGTTCCTCAACATCTTCTCGTTCGATGAAGAAAAAAAGAAAAAAGAACAAAAACAAAACAGACGACTAGCAAGGCATTGACAGATTGGATTGACAGTCGAACTAGAGGATGGGACAGCCTTATCACTCACTTGAAGCAAGCATGACACCTCAACACGAAACTCTTCACTTTACTTATCCTCTTTCCACCTTCGCCTACCAGACCCAAACCCATCCCTAAGAGTATATTCTGCACAGCGAAATCACCGGTCATAGCAGCTACACTGGGTGGTTTGGCACCTGATCCACTGGGAGTGATCAATCCTAAATCACGAGAACGGTGGGTAGTGAGATTGGAAGGGTTGATCCATTCTCCTCCATCTGACTCGTTATCTATCTCTTGGACTGGTTCGTCATTTGTAGGTGCAGGTGCAGGTGCAGGTGGTTGAGTAGTAGGGGTATCAGATTTGTTGAGGTCATCAGCGGTAGATCGAGCGTTGGAATCAAGTAAAACCTGTTCGATGGATTGAGCAACTTGTTCGATTTCTCCTTCGTCTTCCTCCTCAATGTTCTGCTTGATATCATCTCCTTCTCCCTCATCTTTTCCATCTGCACTTTCAGCAATTTCATCCTGCATCTGCTCCTGATTCTGACAT
This sequence comes from Kwoniella mangroviensis CBS 8507, assembly GCF_000507465.2. Lineage (NCBI taxonomy): Eukaryota > Fungi > Basidiomycota > Tremellomycetes > Tremellales > Cryptococcaceae > Kwoniella > Kwoniella mangrovensis. The sequence goes on along the minus strand of NW_027062534.1, from coordinate 1,282,853 downwards.
TCCTCTTTGACGATATCTTCTTGAGTTGTAGATTTCTTCTTGATCCTCTGTCCAGGTTCAGTCCGTATACCTTCCAATCCGTTAACTTTCACTTCGTATTGCCATGTCAGAGCTGCGACCGATAAATCCGTTGACGAGAGCACAGAGAAGTCTCCCGTCTTCTTTGCGAACGCAGTGACTGAAATCATACATGACATATATCATCAGCTTAGATATCGAGACAAATTGACATAACAGTCTCTAGGCAGATGTAATGGTAGAAAGCATATAGACCAACATACCAGCAGCCATAGCTTCGCTCGAAGGATTCTCTACCGTAACTTCCACTCCGGTCAATCCCAATCTTTCCCAATGTTCTCTAGCTTTCAGATCTCTCAACTCGGCCAGGACCATAGGAGTGGTATGGAACGAGCCTGCAAGATGTCGTAAAGGCGTAAGGGAGAGTAAAGGCCCAGCATCAAGTATCAGATGCTGTATGGTAGTGTTCCTACTACTGGAGGATGAGGCGGTGGGGTGTTGAGGATGGGATGGGACAGGGGCGGTGGAAGGTACAGGCGAAGAAGGAAGCGCAGCTGTTTCATCGTATTCAACTTGAGTAGACGATGAAGGAACAGGTGCAGAAGATGAGGACGAGGCGATTGATATTATGTTGGGAGTATCTGCCGTTGGCTTTGCTATAGAGCTGTACGATAGGACCATGGTGAATGACTGGACCCGCTTCTATATGTCTCTCTTTGAGTAATCGTCGTAAGGTTGATTTTGTACGCAACGTTCAGTCATCTTCACCATCTCACATCTCACATTCAGCGTTCTGACTCTCAAGCTCAAAATCTTATCTTTGCATCTCATAAGCGGACATCTCCGCCATCTTCGTATGGGATCCTTTTCATTTGTCATGAGTTTATCGTATTTTATCCTGTCTTGTGCTATCGGCCGACTGGCCCGAGTCGATCTCTCTTTGAAGTCCGAAATTGCCCAGTGACAGGCAACATCCATTCAGCTTGGATGACTCTCCGAGAGATATCTATAGGTTGGTTCATCCCATCTTATCTCTTCACAATAAACAAAGAATACAAGCATAGTCACACATAGCTATCAACATGTCAGACAGAACGTGAGCTTACCATGTCCATCCAGGGACATGTACATGCGAGCTGACATATCTTTGCACGACCAGTTTCAAAATCGCTGTTCTTCCCGGAGATGGTATTGGTGAGTGATCGCGATATTGCGGTTGATCTTCACACTTCATGGACGATCCCTAGACTCTATATTTCAAACATTATATTCTTGCTAACTTGAATGTTGACGTGATGACAGGCCCAGAAGTAGTTGATCAAGCTCTCAAAGTACTCTCCGCCATCTCTGAATATTCCAATCTCTCGCTCGACTTGAAGAAATACGATTTCGGTGGTGCCGCTATCGATAACCATGGTGTACCTTTACCTGATATAACCTTAAATGCGTGTAAAGAGGCTGATGCGGTATTGATGGGTGAGTTAGATATCTACTGTCACTACATATACGTGCAGTGGGAAGGAACAAATGATATTCCGTTGACTTGATCATGGCTAAATTTGTGAATCCATTTTACAGGCTCTGTTGGTGGACCAAAGTGGGGTGTGGGACCTGTCCGACCCGAACAGGGTATCTTGAAACTTCGAAAAGAACTTGGTCTCTATGCCAACATTCGACCAGCTTCTTTCGCTTCTGAGAACTTGCTCAAGAGGAGTCCGTTAAAGGAGGAGGTTGCTAGGGGTACGGATATCATTGTGTTGAGGGAGTTGATCGGTGGTATCTGTGAGTGTCACCAATGCCAATACTGTCATTCAAGGATATATGCTCGGTCCTCATGGTCATAGACTAGCCAGACAGAAAAAATATGGCGCGGTGCATCAAGGAGCTGATGATCGTCTTTACCACATAGACTTCGGTGACAGACAAGAAACCGATTCTAACGGTGTGGCATGGGACCAATGTATCTATTCTATACCCGAGGTCGAGCGAATAACTCGAGTCGCTGCTCAAATCGCTTTAGCTGCCGATCCACCTTTACCCATCACTTCCATCGACAAAGCAAACGTATTGGCAACTTCTAGATTATGGAGAAAGACAGTTTCGGAATTGATGGCTAAGGAATACCCTCAATTGAAATTGGAACATCAATTGGTAGATTCAGCGGCGATGATCATGGTTGCCAATCCTAGGAAATTGAATGGTGTCTTGTTGACTGAGAATATGTTTGGTGATATGTGAGTGTAGACTTCTTTTACGACTTCATCGGGGGAATATATCTAGAAAAATCAAGATACGGCAGTTTCTGTGGTTATTTTTCAGCTTCTTTGGTATATGAAATGGGTATAGTTCAATGCTGATACTTTGTTGGTCGCTCGACAGCCTCTCAGACGAATCATCCGTCATTCCAGGATCTCTCGGTCTCCTCCCTTCTGCTTCTCTCGCTGGTGCCCCTGATCCCAAGTCCACCACCATGGGTTTATACGAGCCGTAAGTGTGGTTTCACGTGTCTAAAACGACCTTTCGCATATTGTACATACATATCAAAAAGGCTTCTCTTATATGGACCCAAGCTAATATACATTTGCTTTCGATAGCATCCACGGATCCGCACCTGATATCGCCGGACAGGGGATCGCCAATCCTATCGGAACCATCTTATCAGCAGCCATGATGCTTCGATACTCCCTCGGTAAAGGAAAGGAAGCAGCTCTGATCGAAAAGGCTGTTCAGAAAGTGTTGGATTCCAAGGATGTCGGTGGATACGATTTCAGGACTAAGGATCTCGGTGGGGATGCTAAGACTGAGGAAGTGGGTGATAAAGTCGTGGAGGCCTTGAAAGGGCTTTTGGGTCAATAAGTATGATTGTTAGCAAGCAGTTCAAAAAGACAAAATAAAAGCCTAAATCTTGTACATACATACATATGTGGCAAGTAAATGCATAACGTTGATGATGCAAACATTCCTCTCTTCAGCATTGCATACTCTTCATGCCCCAGGGTGATAAAAGCACACACGTGAGATGTTGAGTGGTTGTATGTATATATGTGTATGACGGCAAATGAGATTAACCGGAGTGACCATTGACCATGCAGTCAACTGATCAAAACCAGTCGTTCAGTTTGTGTTGATTGATGATAAAATCGTCTTTGAACATTCATCTTGAGCATACCTTGCCATCCTTATGGACGACGGTATAGAGAGAAGTGAAACAGCATAGAGGGTATATAGAGAATAGATCATATAGACCAACTTTCAACCTCTCAAGCAGATCGATATGATACGGATAAAAGCAATCCCATTGATCGCCTCCCGAACATTCCTACCTCGATTACCCAGAACTGTCAGACAATACACATCTTATAACGTCGCCGTAGCAGGTCTGACAGAATCACAAGAAGAAGTGAGCTACCGTATTCTCATCATCGTGATAATGATTTCAAAACGTAGTGAGCTGACATACCATCGTTGTGGTCATGCAGTTCCGAAATGTAGTTCATGATTTCGCTCAGAAGGAGATTGCACCAAGGGCAGAAGAGATCGATAAGACCAATCACTTGCCAGAGGTAAGCTTCATTCCTCCTCACTTATCAGCCTATGTGGTCACATTAAGAGTGGCAGATGAGCTGATATGTATGGACTGTATGGGGTAGGACATATTCCCAAAACTCGGTGAGATGGGTTTGCTGGGAGTGACCGTCCCTGAGAAATGGGGTGGGCTGGGGTTGGGGTATCTGGAACATACTATAGCTATGGAGGGTGAGTAACATCCTGCATGATGAACAACTTGTCTAATGTATATCCGTATGGATAGGAATGAATCACTGATACCCATTTGACCTTTGTGGTGCTCTCGGTGTGAATAGAACTCAGTAGAGCTTCGGCGAGTATCGCTTTGAGCTATGGTGTAAGTGGTCAATCATACTCCTGTACATTATACATCTTACTATGGTACATGCTCATGATTGTTGTACATATCGTTAGGCCCACTCTAATTTGATGGTCAACCAACTGAACCGATGGGGAAGTACGTCCAACCCAATCTGAATATACATATATATATACAGTCCATTTGTCAGCTGACTGATCTGAACGATCTATTTCCTCTCTATCTCTTACACTCTCGCTCCCGCTTGCCACATACCTACTATACAGCCGACGACCAGAAATCCAAATACCTCCCGAAACTCTTATCAGGCGAACATATCGGTTCTCTAGCGATGTCAGAGCCCAACGCCGGATCAGACGTAGTGTCCATGAGGACCAAAGCGGAGCTGAAGGGTGGGAAATGGATATTGAATGGTTCGAAATGCTGGTAGGTGTATATGAACTCAACCACTATAATGATGTTGTAAGGAGAAAGGAACCAGAATTGCTGTTGATTTTGGTTATATCTCTTTTCTGTTGTTGATGTTGACATGGATTGGATCATAGGATAACAAATGCACCTGTATCTTCGACTTTCCTAATCTACGCCAAATCCGATACTTCAGTCGCACCAAGTAAAGGTATGACTGCTTTTCTAGTTGAGAGAGGATTTAAGGGATTTGAAGTTGGTGAAAAGTTGGATAAATTCGGTGTGAGTTTTTGGATTTTCGTCTGCTATGTTCAGGTCCGATAGATCAAAGGAGCAGAATGCTGATTTTTACTTCTCTTGTAGATGAGAGGATCACCGACTGCTGAGCTATTCTTCGATAATGTTGAGATACCCGAAGGTGAGATTAGGTTCCGTACGATGAAATAGCTATAATAGCTGATATGGTGCATTCGTAGAGAATGTACTGGGTCAAGTAGGGAAAGGAGCCTCGGTATTGATGTCTGGCCTAGACCTCGAGAGATTAGTCTTGAGTGGTGGACCTTTAGGGTAAGCTTACCTTTGGCTGACACCTAGGCAACACAGCAAGACCTTGAGCTGACTTCCATGAGGGTGCAGCATTATGCAAGCTGCTCTAAATTTAACTTTGGATTATACCCACGAGAGAAAACAGTTCGGCAAGAAGATAGGAACTTTCCAGTTGATACAAGGGAAGCTGGCAGGTGAGCTAGCGTGTCCTTCACAATTTGGATGATCAGCTGACTTTCATCGTTCTGGCAGACGTGTATACCAAACTTAGTGCTTCTCGATCCTATGTATACGCTGTAGCCAGAGCTTGCGATGCTGGCAAGGTCTCTAGGCAGGTGAGTGAGGATGTCGTGGAAGAAATTCCGTCAGTGACTGATTTGTCCGGTATCATAGGATTGTGCCGGTGCGATTCTGTATTCTTCGGATAGAGCTGTAGAAGTAGCTATGGAGGCGCAGCAGTGTTTGGTGAGTCATTTGACAATAGTCAAAGTTTTAGAAGAATCTTGGATGCTGATTAATATGACAACAGGGGGGTAACGGTTACATAAACGGTAAGCTGAGTATATCTCCCCGCGGAGTCTTGAAAGCTGACAACACATAATTTCACAGATTATCCCGCTGGACGTCTGCTTCGTGATTCCCGATTATACACCGTCGGAGCGGGTACGCAGGAGATCCGAAGGATGTTGATTGGAAGAGGGTTCAATGAGGTGTATGAAGAAGCTGAAGGGAGAGGAATAGCGCAATGATCGTCATGACAAAATGTGGACTGAATTCGGATTACGAGTAACGGAGTCATCAAGAGGTGATGAGATCAGAGCACGTTTACAGCTAATGATTCGGAATACTCTCTCCTCTGACGATAAATTGTGTTTTATGTTGTACCATTATAATTTTGTAAGATACGTTGGTATTATTATTCATGCATTAGTCAATCTGTGTACGGCGATTTGTCAGTCAAATATTCGGAGTAAGCTCATGAAGCGAAGCACGAAATCGATCATCATCATTAGTAAGTTGGTCGAATAAGATTATTCGGATTTGCGGATGAATCGACGACGCAGATATCTGTTATTCCGTCATCTTTTCTTTTCAAGAGAGCATGTGTGAGCTCGCTAGACCGGGCCAGGATGTATAAGTGCGGTGATCTTGGAGGAAAAGAAGGATGCGATATCATCCGAGAGTGGATGTATACATTGCATGTGTAGCTGGAATCGGTGGTATCACGTTATTGTTATATTTCCGAATTCGAATCCGATTCTGATCCTCGTGCGTATAACGGAATACAACATAAATCCAGCTGAGATCAACGGACGTCATTGCTCTCTCATCCGCAATCCATTAGTTATTCCTCTCATTTGGTTTTTGGATTTTGATTTTTTGGGTTTTTCTTCAGCGTCGACATAATCGTAAAATCCCATCTGTATATATATATAGAAATACATACAAGAACATACGCTGTATAACTTGTCATTCACTAACACGACACGATTTCCACTCCAACTCATCTCATATACACCAAATAAATCACCCTTTTAATCCAAGATGAAGGCAAGTCCCCCTCTCTACCCTTGTTCCAGCTCCGCCTCACTCCACCTCATTGACATCCTTCACTTCCATGATATAGTTAGCAACAGCCGAAGACATTCGAGCCTACAACGATGCGACCATCAACGGTGGTGTCCGAGGTCTATTCTACGGTATAGGTCTATCCTTACCTACACACTATATACTCAACTCTCGAGTAACAGCCTACCGGAACTTACCCTCACCAGCTAAAGCGTTTGGATTTGTCATGCTCATCGTACCATGCATGACCATCACTGCTGAGAAGTCGGGAGAAGCATTCACTCGATCTCAATATGGGGGAGTTGCCAAGAGGGAGTTGGACAAAGAAGCTCAGATCGAACATGAGCGATGGCAGAGTTTGAGCTCGGTGCAGAAATTGGGAGATTGGGCCCGAAGACATAAATATGGGTTGGTTGGGGCGAGGTGAGTCCTATTTTTTTTTTCAATCAGGATACGAAGATGAGATGAAAAGAGGCAGGGAGATGGAAGTGATTGTGCGATCAACGGCTTGCACAGGGAAGGAAACTACTAGATGATGATGAGAGTAGACAAAGTATATATCAACGGGGATTTGGACTTGAAGATATCTTGTTTCAATATTGAGCATTGAACTGCTATATAAGATTGGCTGACGACTCTGTTCACTACAGTTGGGTCGGTTCTTTAGGTGTAGCATGGGCATTGGTCAATCGAAATAAACATCAAACAACTTCTCAAAAAGTAGTCCAAGCTCGTATGTGGGCTCAAGGTGGGTTAGAGTTTCTATTGCATGTCATCCGAATCGCGCTGATGTATAGCTGTTGCCATTCACAGGTCTCACCGTCGGTTTGTTGATGGCTTCAGCACTATTGACGGGCTTCGATTCATCCAAGACTGAAGATCCCAGAACTCCACATGAAGATCATACGTGGAGAGCTATCTTGGGTGAGTCTACATTGGTTCAAGGTACGATACATCTGAATGATGGACTAATTCCAAACGACTGGATCTTACAGAATCCGATCCACACTTGAACGAAGAGGAGAGAAAGAGATTACACGAGATTAAAAGAGCCGTCGTAGATAGGAAAGAACAGTTGGTCAAGGAGGCTTCGAATTCAGTCTCGAAATAAGAGAGAAAAAGAACGATGAAATGGGGATGAGATGTCTTTCTATATATGAGATATATTTTGATAATGTAGTGTGAAATGCAACATAATGTAAATTTGTAATGTTTACATTACATGTTGAAGAAGTAGCGTCTGATCTGATATTTTTGTCCGTCTCGAATTAAGAGTACGGTTTCAACAACTTGACAAATCAGTTCTCGCCGGAACTGCCGTATATAGATGATCATATAGATGATCATGTCGATGTACATACACATAATCATATACATATACGTATACTTGGTAAAATATCCATATATACTTGTGATTTCTTTACAGCTTTATTTTGAATTCAATTTGGAAAGATCCGTGTATAATCAACAATCAAGGTCGAAAAAGTGGAATTGAGAGAATGGGTTTCGATTTCGAAGAGAACGAATGAAAGAGAAAATATAAAGTCATGAAATTGATAAGCTAAAAGCAAAACCTCAATCGAGTGTGAACAGACGAAACTTAATAGAAGTAGACTAATAGGACAGATTGATCTTCTTCTATACAATATTTGGTCTATTTACCATCCTTGCTCGTGCTCTTCGTACTTGCTTGGTCGAATTTATTGACTAGCAGCTTGAGGCACATCAGCCTTTATCTGATTCAACTGATCAGGTTGTTGCGCGGTTGTTTGTTGAACTTGTTGTTGCTGAGGCTGCTGATTTTGTTGTTGCGGTTGTTGCTGCTGCTGAGGTTGTTGAGCTTGACCATTACCTGCATTGGCAGTAACAGGTGTAGTCGCGGCACTCGTAAAGTTATTCTGAGTTGGTGGATATGTACCAGCCAAGTTGTAAGTAGGGTACGAGTGAGTGTAGGCTCCCGTGCCTCCTCTAGCAATATCCACTTCTCTTCTTAGATGGTCGATCTCTCGGACCATCTGTTCTTGGCCCGATTTCAATTGTCGAATATGGTCGATAGCTATTAATCGCAGATCATTCCATTAGTGACATGTTCATTGTAATTGTCAAGAAGAGACTCGAGCCACTCACCTTTACTCAGTATTTCCCATTTGGAAGCTTTCATCCCTCGATCACTTGGCAACTCATCCCTCAGCTCGTCGAACAACTCTTTCATCTCTTTCCTTCTCTTCCTTTCCGCCAACTTGTGGCTGACCCTCAATTCGGGTGATCGCGAGAATGGCTGTTCCTTCTTCGATCCTGCGCCATCACCCTGAGCATCGGTCGCTTGAGGTACAGATAAGAGTGCAGCTGCATCTTCAGCAGTGAGGGTAGGGGTGTTGACTGCAGCTAGGGCAGCTTGGGTGTTGGCTTCCCCAGGTATATCTTTCGATGGCGAAGCTGTAGCTGAAGCTAGTGTCTCGGCATCGGGGAAACGAAGTTCGGGCGCAGCGCTGAGGGAAGGATCAATCAGGTTCTGTGTTTGTTGTCCGTTCGAATTGGGAGCTACACTAGATCGGATGGATGATAAAGTAGGATCCAACGGAACACTATTGTTATTATTGTTTTGTTGTCCACCTGTAGTGTTGTCGGTGCCTTGTGGTTGAGCTGAACCGTTGGTATTCTGATTCTGGTTAGGCTGTTGGTAGATCTGGTATTGAACTGGGAAGACAGTGATAGGGTCTTGTTGAAAATGAGGGAGATCGTAGGAGCTCTTGTACCATGGGAAAGGTTCTTCACCTTTTATAGAGACTAATCTACCTGGTCCATTAAACGATTTATCTTCCTCTCTCAACGCTAGATGTTCAATGATGGATAATCGTCTTTTATGATTTGGAGAGGATTCAGCAGGATTGAACTGAGGAGTCATCAGGAACGAAGATGTCGAGTTGGGTGTACCGGGTGATAACAACTCATCACCATCCCTTTCTTTTCTCTTTCTTGACAATTCTACGTCAATCGAAAGTGTATTGGTGTTTGGACTGCTATAAAAAGGTGGTAGAGATCTTCTCTCTTCACTTGCTGATCGATGTCTGGCGTTACCATCAGAATCGATGATGGGCTTTTCGTCTTTGTTTGTAGTCATGGCGTATTTTGCTAGATCACTTGCTCGTGAAGTTGGTGATACAATCCTTGTAGAGGTGTATTTACTGGAGTTGGGTCTTAAGCCGAACGTATGAGGATGGTGTCTGGGTGTTGATGGAGGATATCGATTGTTGAGATCGACGTGACTGGAGCGATGATTGGATTTTGGACAAAGAATAGGTGGAAGAACGTGCGAAGTCTGCTCGTTCGGTGAGGGTCTCTGGAAAGTCAATATAGGTAATTGCGAAGGGTTCGAACTATGTCGAGATCTGATCACACAAGACGAAAGCAGTGAAAGAATATCTGATCAGCCCATTTGTCACTTTTTCCATTCATCGCTTAGACTGCACTGAACAGCACAGGGCCAGACCCGCTCTGATGGAAATGGTATGCACTGATAGGGAGATTTTGGGGGCCAGAGGACGACGATGATTGCTGATGATGAGGGGACAGAAGGGGGGATGATGGTGAAAAGACGTGTTTGCATCGTGTGAACCACGCGAGGAATAGGGTTAACCACACGATAATCTACCTCATCCATCATTCATCCCATCACAATCAAACGATGTTTGTGTACAGCCATGATGTGAGAGGCATAATCGCTTCACTACACCGAATCTTATGAAAGCAACAAGATCGAGACTCACCTGTGGTACGAGGAAGCTTGTTGATGGTGATGAGAAGGGGAGTAACGATGATCTTGAGGATATGGATATGGTTGGTGATGGTGGTTATTGTTTGTATGGTGGTAATGGTGATACATATCCGATCTGGGTCATACGAACAATGAAAAAACTGTCAGCATGACTTCCACGCGTCCGTCCTCTCCTCCCACGCTACATCAGATGGATTCACCCAAAGGATCCAAGGTGGCGCTAGATGAAATTACCCCTTTGGGCGCGTCCGATCTGATCCCAAGACCTTAACGCCGGAACACCGAATCACACGCCTCCAACGTGGCGACCATGAGTTGCAACGTTCCACTCTCTCAGTCGCCGGGAATTGAGAGGAGCACCACTGTGCTGCACGACATTCACGATGACTATCCAGATACTCACGAGTGATTAGATGTTAAAGGTCTCGCCATTTTGGTGATGTTTATTTGACAAGATGAGCCAATTTCGGCGATGTGATGTCTGGACTAGCTGATGAGACCTATTAAGCGGGAACTACTGAATCGATGCGATTGGAATCAATTGATTTTGCAGAGGCACCAGATCTTGGAGGAATGTCGATGATTCGGCTGGTCGCAGATGATTTTGGCCCGCTGAGGAGGTTTCGTCAACTGGATATCAGGAATAAATTGATTGTCTGGTAGCCAGGGCCAGATATTGTATAATTGTATGCTATTTGAGTGAAATGTCGATTCTGGTATTTAAGATCAACAATGATTCCGGTAAATTCAGAGACACGAGGACAAAGCTTGAAAGTGGATATCACCTGTACCGATATATGAAATGCATGTGGGTTTTGGTCCTGGTTTTGTAAAACATCTGATCAACACAACACGAAGTTTTAAGTTCGGACGATATACCATAACAACGTGATAAGCAGGAAGAAAAGAAGAAGAGATCTTCATTATTCCATGAATGATCACTATCATGGAGAGAATAAGCCCCATCCCACTCCGAGATTACGATAAGCTACGTCAAATCGTAAGACAGCCGTGTGGTAAATAGTAGTGAGGGCATAGACCAAAAGCTTAACTCCACCGGAAAGGAGAATACAGTATCCCACAGTACATACAAACGTGAACGTTGATCGTCACCACGACAGCGACCGCCACGCAAAAGTTTAAATTACGGTCGTTTACCAGAAAAAAGCAAGGAAACTAAATTAAGTTCGGTCCTTCCCTTTCTAGAATCCAAGGGTGAAAGCTAATTGAATATTCAAACGTGTCATGCCGTATGCAAGTTTCATTTGTGGGATTCCGAGCTGGATTGCGGTACTGCACGGCACTCAGGATGATTCTTAGCTTGATGCAACTTCCGGCATCGGTTCTCCATGCTTACTCCTGTACATGCCAATACGAGTATATTACCATCTCGGCGGATCATCCAAGGGGTAATGCAAGCACAGATGATCCTCGTAAATCCAAGTGAGGCTCGCTACTGTACCTATCTATCGTTCTCTCCAGTCAGGAGTCAGTGATTCACGCCCTGTACCATGAGACAGATCAAACTTCATATGTTCGACATGAGGCGTGGGCTTTCCGACTCGATTCGAGTAACACTAATGAATCTCGGTGAATAACCAGTAACCATCGATTAGTTTTTCATTTGCTCTCTCACCGTCATGTCAGAGCCAACATTTTGTTTATTCACGTGCGTGTATGTCGCTCCGTTTGACCAAACAAGCGTGAGCTTCATTAAGGGTACTATAATAGAGTACTGCTATGTCCTAGCTGCTGAACGTATGTGTGACAGTATTGAAAATAAGAGCTCATTGCTTCGTTCCCATAGACGACTCATCCAGAAAGGAGTTATGACCTTATTCGATTGCTTGTTTCTTGACAAAGATACGCACTGAACAAACAAGCTTGAACTGGAACAGAAATACTCTAACAAGTCTATTTGGAGTTTCAAGCGTATACGTACGCATGGTAACTGGTCTAGCTCCACAGTCTTACGGAACAGGATCCTTTCGGGAAATCATCCATTCCTTTCATTCACCGGTGCGGTACCTGTACCTCTTGGCACAACCTTGTCCCGATCCAGACAGCTGTCAATCCACTCTCATTCCTTCCACAGTAGTAAAGCAAGTACTGCACGCTGTATGCATCGCACAGGATAAACTCGAATTGTTCATCAGGTGGTACGGCAAGGTGTCTCATACCATCTCGTGAACATGTGCCTCGTACCTGATCGTCGTGTTGGAATCATTGTACCACATCAGCAGTGCCATTCTGTACTTGGATAAAGTCCTGTTCGCGACCAGAATGGAGGTTCCAGGCGAAACCGTTCTCGTGATGGTCCTCGTGAGATAATTACAACCTCGCTTGGCTATGCAAGTCACAAGGGCCGAGAACCGTTATCCACTAAGATAGTCAGCCATTTCATGCATGTTCACAGAAACATGCTTCATCTACCTGGATCTATCTACATTTTGTTTACATTCTGGAAATACAATATGCCTTCCGGTGTCCAAGCCTTCACTGAGGCTTGACTTCCGGTACTGATCATGATCAATCTGGTTTTCCCTATAACACGCTACGCAAGTTCATTCTGATCTATCCTTCCTGAGATTATTGATTATCCCTTGTATCAGATCATCCTCACTTGAAGTCCATTTACCATCAACTTTCGACATATACTTACCCCTCGCCCCACCACCTTTCACTCTACTACCCAGTCCCTTCTTTATCTGCTCGTTTGCCTCTTTGGCTAAATCGTTATTGGTAGAATGTACAATCATCAAATTCTGTTGGCCGGTCGCATCTTTAGATGAAGGCGTGGAAGTAAGGATAACCAGAGGGTCTTTTTGATCTTGAGGTTGAGCTGTTGAAATGAAAGTAGTCGAAATTGATCCTAAAAATTCGAAATCATTCGTCGAGGGATTGTCTCTCCTTACCCAAATCACACCTTGATTCTCTTCTTTCCGTCCTTCTGACAATGCATTCTCAATGACGATCTTTGATAATTCATTTTTCAGATTTTTCACAGCATCAAACTGATCTTTACGGTTCTTTTCTAGCGTCTCTATCCTTTCTACTGCATCTGCTCTACCTGCTCCAATGACTTTCGCAACATTACTGAGCTGTCTTGAGCTTTGTTGTAAGTACCGTACTGCTCTGGGTCCAGCTACGAAATACAGTTTTGTAGCCGATGATGAAGATTGGGTAGGAGGGATGATGTGCATGAGAGATATGAGGGATAGGGTGGGTACTTGTGTACCACAACATGCGTTTCGATCGGTTTGGTCGATATTGATATGTCGAATGACACCCTGCAAGATTGATCTCAGTCATTGTGAAACAGAAATGAAGAAGTGGCCGATGAATGAGACGTGAAGGTTATGTTACGTCTCCGGTTGTATTGAACCATATTGGATATGTAATGCCCAAGGGGATGAAGGATATGAGCAGCGCTCAGATTATCACTCACACCATCATAATCTTCGGGAATCCCTTTCCCAACCTTCAGCCTCTCCTCCACCGCTCCATCATCCACCTCTGCAGTCACTTCCGCAGCACCATTTTGACCTTGTATGCTCACGTCGACCCATACTTTCCTTCCCTCCGATATCAGCTCGTTACACTTCCTCTCCACTTCTTCCGCTTCGCTCTGAGTCAAGCTTCTTGGCAATTCGACGTAGGGAGCTTCGAGGGATGGATGAGGGTGCATCGACCAACTGAGAGTGGGGAGATTCATGGTGTCTAATATAGCTGAGAGGAGATGTTGAGAGGTATGAAGTGTCATCTATGGTCAAATGGCGATGAATCAGAATAAACGCCTTATCGCATATGCCATGTTTCTGTTCTTGGTCCATGGCATGAAATATAGTGGAATCGAGTCTATCACTCACATGATCTACTCTCCTGTCCCAATCCACAACGACTTCAACCTCATCATCCTCTTTCATATCCACCTCGATGCCGGTAGGTATTCTTACGAGATGTACACTGTCAAGTTTCTTCCTAAGACAACTCTCGATCACAAAAGACTGCTTTATACCTCCATTGGGATCTAGTATATTCAGACGTCCCGTATCGGAAGGTTGACCACCGCCTAGAATAAGAGATATCAGTCGAGGACATGATCACGCAAGTATCGCCTGCTGATGTTGATTCTAAGCGATATCACTCACCTTCAGGAAAGATCACCGTATCTAATAATTCCACCTCATACAATTTCCCTCTGTCCTCTGCCTTCGCTGTTTCTTGGGGCGTATCATTCTTCTTCTTGTTTCCTTTTCCCTTGGGTGGTGGAGCAGTTTTGATACTTGCTTCTCTAACGGCGTGAATTCTAGTCTTAAGCGAACGGAGTAGGGGATCACCTGTTTATCCAATATGAAAAGGAGGTAATTTAGCAACTCAGTCTTGTCTCCATTCTAACATGATGATCTCGATATATACTCAAGCACTTTCCCTCAAATCGAAAAGACGAAAAGCTGGTGGGATATGTCGAGCACATTCAGACTCACGTTGACATGCCAGTAACCCTACTATCCTCTTATCGCCCACATTGGCAGGATCGAATTTGAATCGTGTGTAATCCGATGGAGTATCGGTCCGGGGCAGAGGCTCGAGATCGTATGCCATGGTCGAACGGTCCTACTCGATCAACTGGATAGGTATCATTCAAGTCGAAGTGGAAGGATGAGGAGGAGTACTCGTATGCTTTGGTCTGTCAGATCGAGGGAGAGAGTGAGATAAACTCAAAGGGCTTAGATGCAAGTGGGCAGGCAAATGGTTTGTCGGCTTAATCCGATCGATCCGATTCAACCGTCAAAGCAAATCAGACTGGAGTTCATTCCCCTAAGACGTTCACAGATGTCTAGATACCAGAGAATCTGCTCTGCAGAGAAACAACCTCATGCATATGCATGTGCATATTTTATATCGATGTAAATCATCTATCCCAAACATACTCAATACATCGGCCCCTCGTATGGATTAGAAAGCACTACTCGTTCTCATCTGTTCCAATTTCTTCAACACATCACCTACACTCCTCTCATCCAGATCAGCCGCGATGGCCTGTTGTTTACTATAAGGCAACAGGTTGAAATTTTCACACAGATCTCCATCTATCACTCCTTTCACCGGTACATAATATCCCCTGTAGGCTAAATGATCTCGGCCTACTAATGAAACGTTCTGGGATCTCATGTGCTACAAATATCAAAATCAACGATATCAGCTTCTGACCATGTTCAATCGTGCTGTTGTCCAATAGCTGAGGGCTTACCATTTCCAAAGTAGACATGAACTCGACATCGTCCATACTGACGAAAGGGATCAGCGCACCGACCGATCCTGACACAGTCGTATACACTAGAACATCCCTTCCACCAGCGACTAGAGGTATCTTCGTTATGGAGGTGACGATACTTCCCACATTGTAATGAGCGAGCAATTCAGTCTTGTGGGCTGCACCCATCAAGAACGATTTTTCATGTAAAATTGTAGCTCCAGTAGGATCATCATCGACCGTCTCGGATGTCCTCGAGTCCAATCGATTCAAGAATATGTTTCCGAATTTGTCCCCACAAACTATCGTCTCGTAATCTACCTCGGTGACACAAGTTAACCATCTTGGCTGAGTGTCATCCGCAAATACCAATATTTGTCGAGTGGGCACCGATCGATATACACAAAAGAATGTCGATTCTTGGATATCTCCTACTATTATTCTGGCACCTTGCACATTGATCGTCGCCACTCCAGTTGGGAATGACTAATGGTAGTGAAAGATACCGATCAGCTCGCAGGACTCAAGAAGGGGTATTGTCGAAAAGCTGACTTACATTGTTCTCGCATTTTCGTAACAAAGCCTTTTTACCCATCTCATACAGCCTCAACGATTTGCCAATACCAGCGAGTAAGAAACCTTGGAAGGCGGCGAGACATAGCGGTACGTCATCGGTTTTAGTCTGATCATCGGGAGTTGTCAGATATTGTTCCATTGACAATATATTGGAATTTCGACAGACTCACCTTGTGCATGAATTCCAGTACTCTTCCCTGCTCCTTGATAGCATACACCCTCAACCAGCCCTCCTGACAACCTTTGGGAGCAAGAGTCGTCTTCACACCTGTTCCGACGACAAGGAACGGTTCACCTCCGCCTCGTTCGAAATACGCTATAGCCATTGAGAAAGCGGCCTCATCCTCGTCCAAGTCAAATGTCGCGAGAGATTCGTGCTGTGAAATGACTGTCAACACTGATTTCACTCCGGACAGATTGACTTATCTCATAGCCATGTCACCCAACGGGTATAGAGATTAGACCACTTACTGTCAGGGGGTCTAGCACCCTCAGTAGCGAAGCCCAATGACCAGCTCCCGCTCGTGGCCTACCAAATTCATTCGGTGGTAGCGTGAGTAAAGAAGTATCAACTCTACTTTCACTCGCTTGCTTCTCTTTGACAATCCTCTCAATGGCTTGAGGAGAATACGTGCGATGGTCCGATTCAATCATGTAGAATACAGTGTTGTATGGGTGACTAACAAATTTACGTGGGGTATAAGATAAGGGTAGGACATCTTGTTTGAGCTTTTCACCTAATTTAGGTATCGTGAAGATTCTAAAGGCCAAATTTATCATCAGCTGCTTTCCACAATATCAGGGAACAGGAGCACACGTACCGTAAAGTATTACCGGAAATACCAATCAGCCCATCAGGACACATTGCAGCCGAGAGGTTCCAAGCATATTCAAGAGTATCGTAGATCAAAGGTTGAGTCTGTAACATATCTTGGTATGTATACAATAACCAAGTTCGACTCGAGAACGCCATCACTGAAGGTTGTCCATGGATGGTAGATCTTACCAATTTAGGCGGCTTTGCACCTAAGAATCGTAATCGAGTGTCCGACAGTGATCCGTCCACTGGATCGACCACTGTTCTTAGTAGGACACTATTGGCTAAACCAATGTTCAAGAACATAGTAGCTCGATTCTTATCGATAGAAGTGTCGAATATCTCGGCAAGACAGATAGAGGATGGAGGAGCCGTCAATGCCTTAAAGAGCTGTCAGCTGTGCACCCAATAGCTGGAGTAAGTTAGCTCACCTGTAATGAGAGGGTAGTGAGGGTACTATCAGGTTCCAGGGATATAACGGAAACAGTTTGATTGTCACACCCAACAGCCTACATATCTGATGTCAGCTTACCACTTTCAAAGTAAGATAGGATATCACATACCAAAAAAGGTGTTCTTCTCCTTCCCTCAGGTACTTCGGCGATACTCAGGCAAGTAGCATTGCCAGGTAAAGCTTTCTTATCTTGATATTCACTTAGCGAACCTTCGGGATCGAGCTCGAAATATACTAGTTCGGCAGTACTCAGCGCAATGACCACCTGCCGCTTGTTGGTGGTAGCAGCTACAATCGTCTGACCAGGTGGAGCAGGCCATTCATCCACTCGATCGGCACCTCTGATGTGTCGCAGACCGTAAGGGTGAACTTGTAGCAAACCTGAATCACCTATTTGCTGAACGGCAAGAGTAGGACCAGAAGAGAGGAATCCAGTATCGTTTACTTCTTCGATTGTCGCGCCGATCGAAAGAACAAGAGTACCGTTGGGGAAAGAAAGAACAATGTATGAATCGAATTCGTCTGATTTGCAGTGATTGTGTCAGCTAACCTCGATTGGAAACGCACTTGGCAACTCACCTTCATCAGTCAACTTCAGCGTCCACACATTAGTCGGCACACCTGGTAAAGGCGAGCTAACCAATACGGAAACATCTAAACCATGTTTGAGCGTTCTGAAAGTACTTCTCGGTCCTCTTCCACATGTAGCGTAGATTTGAGGTGTGTCGGAACCTGCTCCGAGGAGATTCACAACCGAAGCATCGGTAATAGGATCGAGGGAGGAGAGGGTATCAACTTGAAGGAGATTCTGTAGAGGTCTAGGGTTGAAGAAAGCATACGGTAATGGTCCTTCGATGTTTCCGTTATCTGGGTAGTCGGTCGATGACCACTCTTGTTCACCGTCATCATCACCTAAAGCTTGGAATTGATATAGGTTCCTATATACGGTATCAGTATGTAGCTGGCGGAGAAAACCATGATCCATTCACTCACTGATCGCTAAACTCGCTTGCTACGAATAGATAACCACTCTTCAAGATGCACAAGCTGTTTGCCACTGGCACAGTGTCAAAGTACTTGATTTTCAGAGCTTTAACATCCTCTCCCTCATGTTCTATCCACACCTTATACAAATCGCCCTCTTCCGATTGTAGCAGGAAGAAGAATGCACCCTGAGAAGAAGGTATTAGCTTCTTTGCGAGAATTTGATGCTGATCACCCAGCTCACCTTTATCTTGTGCATGACCGCCGAGACAATGATCAAACCCCTGCTCTTCTCTCCTCTTTGAGCTAATGGATTCCTTCGTCTAGGTATAGGTATCCTGTGCGCTTCCACATCCATATGTTTCCAAATTATATGATCTTCCGTACAGACCAGTACACCAGATGGACCATCGAATCTGTCAGAGTTGGCATTTTGACCACCGGGTACTACATACGGATGTCAGCTTATCACGGACGTTTGAGCTTTCCTCCTGACCATGAATCTGACCTACCTTGCACGAGCAAGTTTGCCCTTCTATCTGTGGGTTCACTCCATTTCCTGACTACGTGATTTAGACCCAAGTCCAACTCGTAGAATGTCAAATACTGTTTGTAATCGGATCAACAGGGAATCATCGAATTATTTTGAAGAAAGACATACCTTCTGCACATTCTCATATGCTTCGCCTGTAGGATCCTCGTCACTTTCCGAATAGTCCATCTCCAAAGCAGCATAAAGTGGATTATCATAACCCTGCGAATACTCTGTTAGCTACATGACATCCGGAATCCGCTAGTGTAAACTCACTTGATCCACACCAACGATATGAGTCACTAAAGCATGATTTCTGTGGGCTTCCAATGGCGAAGAGGGAAACAATTTTCCTTCCGCGTTTCGGTTCAACACATACACGAGTTTTGACCTGTCAGACAATTTGATAAGCATGATGCATCGAAGGAGAGAGACTCCAATTTCAAGCCGACACGTACTTCTCAATCCTGTGCATGAAGTCATGTCAGTTGTAGAATTGCCATTGACAAAGCTTAATGAAAATATCGACTCACGCTCCCACCAGACAACTTCGTCCTTTTGGATCTACAGCTAAATATTGTCCGGGGACCACACGTCTACTCGCAAGTCAGATCAGCCTCTCTTCGTCCTGAGATATCAGTTGACGATTAGTGAGGATTGAAACCCACCGACTACCTGATTTCCCATACACCTCCTGATACAGACTCTCAAAATGTGGTGTGGGTGCAACTACGAATTCGAGGATCGATAGTCTACCTGAATCGGATGATGCCAGTATATAATCTGTCCATTCCAGTATACATCAGCTTCGATCGATCCTCTTTGACAACTACCTCATACGATCGAATGCATGGGCAGC
Source organism: Kwoniella mangroviensis CBS 8507 (assembly GCF_000507465.2). Taxonomy (NCBI): domain Eukaryota; kingdom Fungi; phylum Basidiomycota; class Tremellomycetes; order Tremellales; family Cryptococcaceae; genus Kwoniella; species Kwoniella mangrovensis. The sequence goes on along the minus strand of NW_027062534.1, from coordinate 1,263,172 downwards.
AGACCGATTTGCAAGGTATTACTGAACGTACCTTTTGTCATCCCTGCTAACCTGAAGCCTACAACATTCCTGACAGTCCCGAATGCCTAACGAGATCAAATGTCCAACGTCAGCTGGAGCCAATATGTAGGATTTGAGCTGAGAACAAGACGCACCTCTGTTGAGCATATCGTGTCCACTACGAAACATAGATCGAAACGTGAACATCAGCTCTTCGCAGTTCAATTTCCTCTATGCAGAAGGGGACATAACTTTGTTGGTTTCCAAGTCACATCACCACATCACGAGAGAAAACTCTTGACAACAGGAAGAGACTTACACTGTCCAGTAGATGTATTCAACTTGAGGATCTCCAATTTCGTACCACCTCTAACAGCCAATATCTCCTGTCCCTTGGTACCAGAGAAAGATCCTACGACAGCTGTCGTTATATTCGATGGAGCCTGGAGGGTCAAGTTGAGCAAATGCATCTTGACTGTATCGCTTCCGTTCTTGGTAGGCTGGTGGAGATGTGAGGAAGGTGAGGATCAGTCAAGGTAATGCTTTTAAGAATCGCTTGAAGAGATGGGATATTCATTGACAAGCAAAGTGAGTTAGTTGCACCCAGGCTATCGAAGAGAAGTGTAAGTGGAGGAATGATAACGTAGTCATGATGTGGCGATATTTCATAGACCAGACTATGGAAACACATATAAATACATGCAAGAAATCGAATGCAACGATGCAAGTGTATAAATTACTGTTACTATGCTATGTGCAAGATGATATTACTGATGAAAGTACTGACTATATGCGAGAAATGCTAAACGATTGGTTTAAGCCTGTATGCTACTTTTGGTACAAGTTTACATATTCAATGAATCAAATGTTATTGACGCGATCCGATGCTATGGTTACACAATGCAATGCGATGCGATTCTATATTTTATTATGATTGGGATTTCAATTCTGATCAAGAGCATTTTGGATGATGATGGGTCTTTTGAGGTTTGACGTATGCGATTGACATTAAAATCGTGACAATTCGCCTAGGGCGATGAGTACCTGATCAATCGTACCAGGTCAGATTAGCTAAATCATCGAGGCAGAAGTAAAATGTAGAAACTTACTATCTGTGCTTCCGGACGTCCCATATCGCACTAGCAACACCTTCACAATCAGTATTCAAAACTGCCGACAACAATCGATGGACACGCAATAGGTACTCACCGGACCACCACGCAGTTCCCTCCATCTGGCAGAGTACCAAACCAACACCTGACGCTCTCTCGGCGTTCTACAGTAAGCCATGAATCGTAGAGTGAATCAGCTACACATATAATTTGATACTTTGGATTTGTCATTCACTTACAGTGGTCTCCCAGTGAACGAACGCTGTTTCATCAATCCCATAAAATACTGGACTTCCGCTAACCACGTTCTCAATCCCAATGGACCCTGTACGATCGCTAGGGGTTCTAACAATCTATCGTAAAGATGTGTCAGCAGAAATCATTGATATACACAAGGAAGATATCACTCACCTGTTCAATATATCCAGATACGCCTCAGCATTCACCGGCAACCTCTTCTGTCTCTCCAGATTCATCTGTACATTCGCCAAATTCATACTGGCCATTTTCACCTGTGGGGCCGAATAATGACCCATAGGTCGAGAAGATGAGAACATCATTTTGCCCTGCGGTCGGAATGGTCGATGGAACCAAGGATGGTTTCTAGCTAGCTGACTGGTTATCGAGTTTAGGTCTTACCTATCCTTGCTTGTTGATTTGTCCCTAGCCAAGTTCACTTGACGTCAAAGTATCTTATAGTCGGAGTGCTAATAGAATCCTCTATAATTCCTATAAGAGAAGACGATGATGTCGTGACTGACTTGCCTTCTAACACGATCTTCTTTCAAGTTGAGATATGATTAGACTATACTAGGACCTTGTTTTACCAAAACAGCTGTCAAAGGGTCCAAGTCGATACAATCTGCTTTGATTGAACCGAATTGGACTTGGTGTATTGATTTGAGTTGATCTCCCAGGTGTTAATTTCGATACCGTCCCCTCAAACAAAGTACCAAGGACACCGAGATATTTTGGAGCGGATATACCAGTAAAATTCTATTTTCGTCTTGTCCTCGTGGGTCCTCCTGTGAGCTTGCAAGAGACTTCGTTGGATGAAAGGACGTTATTGACCTAAATACGTAGAGTATAGCAGGGTTATGCCGAAGATTCGCCTTGATTTCAAACAAAGGATATTGACGTTATCGAGAATTGGTCTGGGATATCTAGGTGTTCCAAGTCAAGCTCGTACTCGAGGTTGATAGCGGCTTTTCCAAAAATGTAAGACGTAAATTGAAAGAAGATAGATCGAAATCGAATATGCAGCGAAAAGGGCAGAGATACAGTATCTGAACGTTGAATACAGTAAACAGACAAACAAGTAGGAAAATTTCGAAGATCAATGATCGAATGGAAATCTCAAGAAAGCTTGCCGATTTTTCAAAAAGGAAGTCAAAGTATTTTGCTAATTGGTGATGGTTGATGGTTGATCAATGATGGTGGATCCGGATCAACGATAGTGTGATGACTTGATGATTTGATGGTTGATCTTTTGTATCATCCGGTGGCGTTCGGAAGGATAAAAGAAAGTGAGAGGATAAAGCAAGAAAGAACAGAGCATAATAGAATAAGATGTACTGTAGATCATTTACATCATTTGATCTCGATCCTGATCATTCTTTGACGGTGATGTATAAAGGAAGTTGATCCATACTATAAAGTTCTTTTCATTCGTCTATACCTCCTTGAAGGAGGGATGTACACCCCTTAGGGAGAGACTCGGCAAGATTTCACCATCATATACACCACACATATAGACTCGATTACGATCTGTCAAACATCACAAAGGAACATTAACATTATATCCTCCAACTAAAAACTAACGTTTCATGTTGTCATATATTCCCTTGGACCTGGTAGACACCCCGGATCGACTAACTCACAAAGGATGGAGGAATAGATCATTTCAGAATAAAGGAATAGATGCGTATCCGCGTACTCTAGTTGAACGTAGACAAAGGATGCGATGAGGGTGCTTAGAGGCGATGCCGATCCCCCTTAATATCATGGTAATTAGTTGCTCCATGTTGCCCCTCCTCTCCTCTTCTGAAATGATCGTCAACCCACATGTACTGTATCAGGTGGATCGTCACTTGGATCTACGATACATTGGAGTATCAATGATTGTCGGATTGTTTGTCAAGGTCTATTCGTCCATGTTGTATGTGGAAAAAAAGTCTCGCCACAGCCACATACAGAACTGTAAGCGAGTTGAAAGGGACATCTTTCGATCAACTTCCACTTCCTTTCCAATAAGCGAAATTAATTGATCAGATACACATCCACATACACAACTGTCTTACACATACATCAAGGTACAGCATCCGTTGTGACAGGTATGATTATCCATACACCACATAGTACAATACATACACAAGCTGTGATTGCGAATCAGTGACTAGTACAGGTCATACTGAAATGCATACTGATACTGTATCAAATGTTGAAATGCTAATCATATTGAAGGGAGACCAATTACACGTTGAGGTATGTTGAAACTTTGCAAGGTTGAGACGTTGAGGTATGTTGGGAGGGACTGATATAAACCAAGAAGGAAAGAGGAAAAGGTATTGATCCACAGCGAGCTTATGTGATGGCTATATCGATGTCAAGGTTTGTCAGTCAGGAAACTTAATCGTGGAGGGCTTATCCCACTCACTATATTTGGGTCCACCACCTCCTTCAGGAACTACAACACATCGGCGATACATCAGCTCAGCATTGAACATATTATCGAGTATCTGACGTAGTGAAAACATACCAGTCCACTTGATATCCTGAGTAGGAGTCTTGATAGAACAAGTCTTACACTACACAACCATTGATAGTCAGCATCAAGTATCATCAAGTCCGTTCAACACTTTGCCGGAAAGTTGAATCTACTCACGTGAATACAATTCTGAGAATTGATCACAAACTTCTTACCCTCCGCATCGACTTCTGAGCCCTCAGCATCGGTATACTCGTACACAGCGGCAGGACAAACTCGCCCAAGTAAGCCGGCGTAATCTGTTTCACAGGGTCTCAGCGTCGTCAACCAACTCTGTAAATAGTGGTTGTACTCACCAGATACGTTAGCTTGGGTATGTCTTTCCCTCGCGCCTTGCTCTTCAGGTAATCTCAGATGAACAGGTTGGTTCTCAGCGTGATTCGTACCAGTGAGAGAAACCGATGTCAGGATGTCGAAAGAGAGTTTTCCATCTGGTTGAGGGTATTCGATAGGTTTAACTTGGCTATGGTCACGTAATAGAAATTTAGCAGACCGACCAAAAAGCAAAGACGAAGACGATTATGTCGTTTATACTGCTTGGGAAACAGACACAGAGTGAAGAAACCAAAACTAAATACTCACCTAGCCTTCTTGGTAGTCTCATAATCCTCCCAATTATTCCTAAACGTCCAAGGAACCCTACCCTTCAATATCAAACTATCTAATCCAGAGTACGCCATACCTCCCCAAAGTCCCAATGGATTATGGAAAGAAGGTCTCAGATTTCGAACTTCCTTCAATTCTTTGTACACCCATGAATTTTCCATAGCTTTGGCATATCCAGACATATCGATTGGCTCTGCATTTTCACTTTCACTTGCATCTTCAGATGCCGATGATGAGGAAGTGATGGATTCGAAGGCGGATTCGGCAGCGAGCATTCCTGATTTCATAGCGTTATGTGTACCTTTGATCTGCCATACCGCACATCACAGGATCAGCTGAGAGTGTTTGGAAGATGTTGATCATGGGCTGGTGGAACATACCTTTGGCACGTTCAAGAAACCAGCTGAACATCCGATCAAAGCACCACCTGGGAAGTTCAACTTGGGTATTGACTGGTAACCACCTTCGTTCAATGCTCTTGCACCATAAGCGATACATTGACCATCTTTAAGGATGTTAGCGAAGAATGGGTGGTGTTTCATCCTCTATCATCCCAGAGAACACATTAATCAGTCTGATACGAGGCACCGTGCTTCGAGTGTGGTATGATGATGCCCACTCACCTGGAATTCCTTATACGGACTGAGATAAGGATTCTCATAATCCAGACCTACTACCAAGCCTAACGATACCATGTTATCTTCCATGTGGTATAACCAACTTCCGCCGTATGTCTTGTAATCCAATGGCCATCCAAGGGTATGTACAACCTTCCCAGGTTCGTACACTTCATCTCTGACTTTCCAAACTTCTTTTATACCTAATCCATAAGTCTGTGGGTCTTTTCCTTTCCTCAAATCGAATTTATTCTGGATCTCCTTAGATAGCGATCCATGGGCTCCTTCAGCTATGAGTGTCACTTTCGAATGGAATTCCATCCCTGGTTCATAAGAATCTTTAGGCTGTCCATCTTTATCTAATCCTACGTCCCCTGTCACCACCCCTTTAACTCCTTTACCATCGTCTGTATACAATACTTTGGTACCAGCAAATCCAGGGTAGACTTCAACACCTAATGCTTCGGCCTGTTCTCCTAGCCAAGCGGTAAATCTGGATAAAGAGACGATGTAGTTTCCTTTATTGTTCATCTGAGGTGGATGAGGCATTGGGAAGGATGATTTCTCAGTGAGGAATCGCATACTGTCGCTTAAAGCAGGTTGGTTTAATGGTGCTCCTAATTCTTTCCAGTCGGGTATGAGTTCATCTAACGCTCGTGTCTCTATTACTGCTCCGGATAATATATGTGCACCTGTATAAGTAGTGCATAAATGTCAGCTTCTCCAAGGAGAAAGATAGGGATGAAGTTAAATAGTACTCACCAACTTCACCCCCTTTCTCTAAGACCACCACACGCAGCTCATCTCCTCCTCTTTCCTGTTCGAGCTGCTTCAACCTTATCGCAGCTGACAATCCAGCTGGTCCACCGCCAACGATGCACACGTCCACCTCATCCGTCGCTCGTTCCACACTGTCCGGATCGAACTTGGCTTCTGTAGCATATCTCCTTCGTGACGTCGATATCGATCGAGATTGGGTGATACTTCCTGCCCCTCCTACGCGTAAAGAGGTCGAGGTAGTTGAGGTGTGGGTAGAAAGAGAAAGTCGGGGACGCGTGATGGCGAATACAGCCGATCTGGAATTGATCAGACGAGGTAAAGACGAGGTTGATTTGGGTAATGACATTATGCTTGATATACGAAGAAGTGAGAGATGAAGAATGAAGGGAGAGGGGAGCCTAGTATGGGTACTTAAGTAAGTATACGATTCAGAGAGGATGAGATGGCGATACCAGCTGTGAAGCTCTCCGGATCTGAATTGATATACTGATTGATATCCTGACTCACTCGAAAAAGTCGATCACAGCTGTTAATGAGATCCATCTGATTGGCTGTCTTGTATGCTTATATATGCTAATAGCTATTCTTCACTATGCACCGGTAAGTACCGAATACCCTTAACCGAACACCGCACACACCTGATGGCGGGATCAAATCGATTTACAAGCGCTGCAACCGACGCTTACTCGAGTATAAAACAGCGGAACAGCCCTCTTTGTCTGCGAACCCCATTTAACGTGGTCATCGTGGTGCTCGTACTGACGCGTGGCACGGTCAGTGGAGGTTGATCCATTCCGATCCCAACTCTATCCACGTCTGTGAGGCATGAGTGTAACGACGACGACAAAGACAATCTGAGTGACTTCAAAACACAGATCAAGCTGTACAGTGGCCATACCGCTCAAAATGCGTTCGGTGGCTCTATTCTCCCTTCTGACCCTTCTCGCATACTCTGCTTCTTCCGTGACGGCAGAACAAAAACCTATCACTCCATCTTCCATCCGTGGTCTGAATCCAGCTCGTGAGTATCCCCCATCCCCTACTACAGCATGTCAAGCATATAACTCATCAGCTGCATATATCCGTGTAGTGTATGATAAGTATGAGCCCAATACTGCAGGAACATTCCAATGTCTAGATGGATCTAGAATCATCAAATATTCAGCGATAAATGATGACTATTGTGATTGTCCCGACGGATCAGACGAACCTGGTACTTCGGCTTGTAGTAATGGTGTCTTTTGGTGTAAGAACGAGGGCCATATTCCTGGACAGGTATTGAGTAGTAGAGTGAACGATGGGATCTGCGGTATGTCATAACCTCTCCTCAATATTACTCCTTACCTTCTAAGGCATACTTCAAATCCTCCTTGCTTTCACCTTCCATAACCTCTACTGTCCTATAGCGCATAGCTGATTTACTGTACACCAATGTTCAGACCCAGAATGCTGTGATGGCTCGGACGAATGGGCTACAGGGGCCTGTGCCAACAAATGTGCTGAGATAGGTAAGAAATTTAGAGAAGAAGAAGAAGCGATACGTAAAACAAGAAAAACTGTGAGTGTCTGAAATGCCAATGTCAACGTGTATCTCTGTATGGTATGATGCTGATAGTAGGACTGCTGGATTGCGACAGGGAGCCAAGATCAGAGGTTCCTATATCAAATGGGCACAAGGGGAGAAGAAAAGGCTCGAGACGGAAGTGGAAACTATGAAGAAGGAACTGAGAGAGAAGGAACAAGAAGTTGAACGAGCTAGAGGTAAGCTGTTTGATACATATCAATCGTATGCGGAGTCACTTACCTTTATTATATCATTGAAAGTCGCTTTGGAGAAGACAGAAAGCAAGAGTAAAGAAGAATTAGAGAAAAAGAAAACATCTCGTGAGCGAAATGACAGCTAGGAACACTAACGAGTATAGGTATGCTAATGGTTCTTAACCTTTTACAACAGCATTATATCAATCCCTCCTTACCCATCGATCGACTTTGACCAGGCTCCGAAGTAAAACCCAGAGATTACAAAATGAATTAGACACCCTACATTCTATCTTAGAAGAACTGTCTAAAGGGTATAATCCTAATTATCAAGATATGGCTGTTAAAGCTGCTGTAGTAGGGTACGAAGAATTAACGGGCAAAGCTGCTGCTCCGTCGGAAGAGGAGAAACCACAGGTCGAAGAGAACAAAGAAGACGAGGAAGAAATAAAAGACTGGGAGTTGGATGAGTTAGAGAGAAAAGATTTGGAAAGTCTCCTTTGGCAGAGTGGGCTCGAGGATGAAGCAGATGACGATGATGAGGAAGAGGGTGGATTGTTATGGAAGATTGATGAATACATACCTGATTCATTGTATGATTCTTGGGAGTCTGTAAGGGACACGGCAATCGAATGGATGATCAGATTGGGTTTGATAGGGAAGAAGAAAGCTTCGAAGACTAGTGTAGCCGAAGGTCCTCGTGAGTCGCCCCATCCGTATGTATGGACAATCAGAAGAGCTATACTGATGATTCATGTCAATGATGTAGATGTAGCTGCGGCGCGCGATAAACACCGTGGATTATCGAATGAACTAAACAAGCTGAAGAATGCAGTCACGAACACCGAAGATACCCTAGAGAAGATGGATAAGGAGTATGGACCACAAGCAGAGTGGAAGAAATTGGATGGCGTTTGCGTTGATAAGGTCTCTGGAGAGTGAGTAGTAGGAGCTTCCAAATGCGATGTCGCTCCTGGCTAATGCACATGTTCGCTATACAACAATAGCTACACATACGAGTTGTGTTTCTTCGGTAAGGCTACTCAGAAAAGTAATAAAGATGGTGCTACGAATCATATGGGGTGAGTGGAATATTCATTCAATCTAGTCTTCCCACGTCATCATGCAAGTCCATACGTGCTGACAATGGGAATTGGTTTATAGTACCTTCTCAGAATGGAAAACAGCTGCTGAGCAAGGTAGCTTCGAGTACTATACCAAACAACTCTACAAGAACGGGTGGGTACTGTGATAACCTTGACCCTAATTCACCATGCCTTGCGTTGAACTTCAACTCCCTTCGTCTTATGCGGTCCATGGTCTTCACACAGTCTATAGTTGAGACATGCTAACACGCTATGATTTATGCCATTGCAGCGCCCGATGTTGGAATGGCCCTCTCCGATCCGTTTCCGTCGACTTATCATGCGGTACTCAGAACGCTTTACTATCGATCTCTGAGCCTGAGAAATGTGAATACAGATATAAAGTGACCACACCGGCTTTGTGCTGGCCCGATGAGCAAGATGCTGGCGGGAGTGTGAAGAGTGAGGAAGAAGAAAAGATCAAAGAGGAATTGTGATTTGTCAGAAGGTGAAATAGAAGAAGCGATACTGTCTAGCACCTGTATGCATATTGTCATTCTCAATCCATGCATTGCTCACATGCATATTCCATTTTGAATCTACGATACATAGATAGGTACTCGTATGGATGATATCTTAGCCCGTTGAGGGATACGCCATACTTTGGTTTCCAACGGAATCATTTTCTCATTTGATTTGATTTTGGGTTGTACAATCAATTTTTTTGGACTTTCTCGCGTCGGACCATCCTACCATAGCATCACTCTTACTTCATACAAGACTCAAGATTCGAGACCCCATACCTACAGTCCGCTGAGGCATCCCGAGATACCCTCACACCTACCATCTCGAGCAAGAGGATCTAAGAAAACGTAGAGGAAGAGAAAAGGAAAATAACCTCAGCTCACAGATGACGATGACAGCCGTTTCCCTACCTACCATTCCTTCTTCCTTGGATAACAACACCTTACTATCATCTATGCTCAACAATCCAATAGAATTCAGTAGAGGCATACATCGACAGAATGTTAACTTGCATAATAAGATGAAAGTCGTCCAACCTGGTCCACCAAGTCCACCACCACGTTTCTCATCGTCGTCTAAACAGTTGGTCAACGGGTTTAGTAAATCCTCCTCGCAGGGGAAAGAAGAAGGAGAAGTGGTGGAAGAAGATAATTTGGAGAGTAGGAATCAGAGTGATAACGAAGACGAGGATGACCAAAAGAATGAGGACAAAGATAAGCACGTAGTAAATGGTACAGCTAAATTGCCCAATGGTGGTTCACAAATACAATTACCTACACCTGAAACTACCCAACAACCTTCCTCATCGACTGCCTCTCCAGTGAAAAAGAAAGCTCCTCTTACAATCTATCAACCACCTACCAACCCCGATGATCTGTATCGACGACCTATCGAATTGACATGGCCAGAATCGATATTATCGGTGAAAAAGCCAGCAGCGGGGTTACATAATCCCTCAATGGCATGTTATGCCAATGCGACGTTGCAGGTTTTGTTACATACTCCGCCGGTATTGAGGATAGCTATGGAGCATGAGGAGGGCAAGTGTGAGTGAGCCATCTACTTATCTGTCCAAAATCTGTTAGGACATGAATCTATATAGGAGAAGGATGAACGGAATCATGCTAATATGCCTTTTTTCCCACTTCACCAGGTTTGCGAGCATCACAACGTCGATTCTGCATGTTATGTCAATTAAGGAATATGGCAACTGGGTCGCATTGGGGAGGAAGGTCATACTACGCTCCAACGGTACACTCGCACTTGAAAGGTGGGTCTTTTCCATTTCGTCAAAATGCACAATCTCTTCCTCTTCTTTTCCACCTCTTCATATCCCTCTTTTGTGTATCAGTCAAAAGTCCAATCTTGGAGTTGATGCTTATTTTCATGGTCGTTATGAACGCAGATATCAAAAAGGGATTCAGCCGTAACAAACAAGAAGATACGCACGAATTCTTCAGATTCGTTACTGATGCTCTTCAGCTGACTGCCCTGGCCGGAACCAAGAAGTGAGTGATCTCATTTACTATACATAACTATACCAAATCCTCATTCATGTCACATCAAAGTATCATACTGATATTCTGATCTTCCGACCAGAGACCTTCCCGAGAAGATCAAACATTCCACATGGGTCTACAAAGTGTGGGGAGGCAGAGTCCGTTCCCGGGTGATTTGTTCGAGGTGTCAGAAACCCTCAGATACCTTCGATTGGTTCCTCGACTTGTCACTTGATGTAAATAGATCAGGCTCAAAGAGTATAAAGAATATGATGAATGGGTTCACGAGGGAGGATAAGTTGGAAGGTGATAACAAGTATCATTGCGATAAGTGAGTTGGTATTCTGGTCATCTGCCTGTATCTCGAAAGATACCTTACTGATGGTTCCGCCTGCAGTTGCAAAGCCAAGGCCAATGCAACCAAATCTTTCAAGATACAGGAAGCCCCTCCAATCCTTACTCTCCACCTTAAACGGTTTAGCGTAGATTATCATTCCTACAGTGGACGAGCTAGAGCGAACAAGTATAATGGACATATAGACTATGAAGAATATCTGGACATAGCACCTTATATGGTTGACCCTAAAGTATCTCACCTTGCCATAATCAAGTACCCATGATGAATTAAGACATGCTGACTTCCATCTTTGTAGGTTGGCGGAACCAAATATCGATTATTCGGAGTAACATGTCATCGCGGGGTGGAACTTCGCTTTGGACATTACACATCTTATGTCAGAGGACCCCACGGACAATGGTTCCATGCGGACGATAATGATGTTTCGCCTGTGAAGCGTGAAGAGGTCCTCAAAGACCGAACAGCTTACTTACTAAGCTACATCAGGGTATCTGATGATCACGTACCGACCCCGACCTCTACCCCTCTATCATCAGCCAGAAAACCCACAGCGAACGGTCATCTATCTTCGCCAGCCAGTGCCAAGATAGGGGAAAAGAGACAGAGGTCGGACGAAGGGGATAACAATGTCAATGTTCTAAAACCCAAGAGAAGCGTCAATGGCTTAATAGGTCCAGTACGACCAATGTCAATACGGAAAGGTACACCACCTGAAGCGAGAAATGGCATATTATCCCCTTCGCAACAGAATCAAGATGATTTAGAAATAGACCTAGATTTACCACCAGAATTACCAATTCCTTCATCCAAGAAATTCGGTTCTTTGATGACACCTAAAAATACACAGTCCCCATCAAAGATGACGACACCTACACATACACCTACTACACCTACGAGTTCTTTGAAGATCATCCACCAACCTAAACCTATCCCACCTGGACAATTTTACGGAACAAAGTCTCCCATTTCGCGACCACATAACCCTAAACCGGATGTCGACGATGAGGACGATGAGGATAGTTTGAATTCGAGAACTCCATACTCAAATTCCAATACAAACTCGAATGGTACGATGGAATCGTACAGAGGAGCCGGAAAGAAATTGAGTAAGAAAGAGAAGAAAGCTTTGAGACGGATGGGGAAGAGTTCGTTTAGAAGTGCGGGAGGTGATAATCCGTATAAGACTGGACAGCTGGGGACATTGAATAGGAACAAGATCAAGAAGTCGAAATTCGATCGTATGGGAAGGAAACCTCTTTCATAGGCTGAAGATTGAAGAATGGACATTTGACTTGAGTGTATGTACGTAATGAGTGAATATGATGATCTTCCAGGACACTGTAGATGTATGTATGTATATACAGTAGAAATAGCATTGATCATACATACTGACATGTAGGTACATACCAATTCAGTGACTTCTCCACCTGACTCGTGCTTATAATGAAAAGACATACATACTGGAGAACGCGTGTTGACTGATCAGAATCATACTGGCTCGTTTCTCTGGTCACTGGCATGTAATGTATATACAACGGAATTCATGATTGGCATCGATATCGTAACGATCTTTTCACTATACATGATCCCCAACATCATTGATTCTTGATCATCTCTTTTGTGGGTTCAATCTAATATACCAAGCCATCTCCCTACAAGCTTCGATGATATATTCCGAAACCAACATAGCAGTTTGGTTGACCTCCAGATTTTCTGTATTGACTTCATATTCACCTAAGAGACCTTTTCTCTTCAACTCTTCGATTCCCCCTCCTCCACCTCCAGTAGATTTAAGCCCATTGGAATTGTATGCGTAAAATCGACCTAGCTCTTCCTCCATTCGAAGTTCGTATAAGGTAGATTCATCCGTTATCTTCTTACCTGTATATCCTTTTGTACTGAATCCCACACTCCCATTACGACTGGAATTGATATTGGGATCTATCTCCGAGAGACCCTTTCTTGATGGACTACCCAGCCTACGGAGATTCTCTTCTGTCGAACAGTTTAATAATATGTGAATGAGGGGTAATGAAGATAGATGAGAATGAAGGACAGATAACCTTCTCGGTGTGGCGCACAGATGGGAAGTAAGGATGTAGATTGGTGGTTGAGAGGAAGGGGAGGAAGGTGGATTGGAACCGAGTGTGGATAATAGGGTTTGCAACTATTATTTAAACATACCTGATCAGCGTCTTTTGGGTCGGCCTGTACATCTGCAAGAGAGGGTGTTGTGTCAATCCATTCGCAACTCAATCACCAAAAATCAACTCCGGAAGATACGATAACCGATTGCTTCCTTCCGACTCACCAAAGCCCTCTTCATCTCCATCCATCTGTCCGTATCTTTCTCTTTATCTATCAATGGATCTATCACGGCTCTCATCGAGTGGTACTCTAACAATTTCGCATTTGGGAGGATCCTCCTATTTCGTTTCATGTGGCGAAATAGTCAATTTAGTAGACCCACACAGCACAACTTCCGTTCACTGAAGAAATGAGGATACTCACAATAACTCTTTTGCGACACTCGATTTACCTACTCCTGGATATCCATTGAGCAATACCACTACTCCAGGTTTTTCGTGCATCGTACAGTATGAACCGAGTCTTGCTTGCAGTACCTATTTATCTATCGCTTATCGTTTATCGTGGCGAGACGTGAGTGTGTCTTGAGAGGGGAACAGATGTGGGAGGATTAGCCCCACAATGTGACTTGAGTGAGATCTCCTTGACAGCTCAGCCAGCAGAGCAGAAGTGGTGGAATGAGGATGTTTGATCGATGTTCAATAGACCTCTGACTGAGATGGATGTATTTTAGATCAACCGACTGACTAAATTATAAAGCTAGAGGAAGAAAGATCAATGTAATGCAAAGTTTTTGGCGATCACTCCATTTCATCTAGATACATTCGTATCCTCACCTCTTTGAATGTATCACATGGGAAACGAAACAGAGTAGCGTAGCGTACAGCTGCAACTGAGAAATGTGAAAGGTGAATCAGGTTCGATAAACTCTAAAATTAAGCTTACTCCTTCTCACGACCTTCACCGAATGTATGTACTGTACTCATATTTGGTCCAGACAGAGGAATTCACAACATTCCGATGATCCGTATGCGCCCTTGAGTAGGTACTTTGTGAGTGGGGACAAGAGTAGGGCGGCCTATTAGACTGAAAGGGTCCCAATCTGACCCTGCGCATCGGTCGGCGCTTGGCTTTGGGCTCTGGGCTGGTCTGGTCTCGAAGACTGCGAGACTGTATATACTTTAATAGGTGCAGATGCAAGAATCTCTTCCAGACTGTATCAATGACGGAGCTCTCTAGCAGACTGATCACTAATGAATGCATTTACCACACTGTATGATCCGCCATGCGGCAACTGCGGCAACATCACTGATCGGATCGGATCTATTCCAGGTCCACCAGGGTCAGCGAGTGTCGATCAAAGCTAGATGTTGAAACCCTTGTTTGATCACTTTCCCTGTCTCCATTGGACTCATCTCCTTGGCGACGATATACGCCCGATCGTTTCAACTTTGTTAGATCAGGTGGGGTAAATCTCCCTATCTGATCTGGATCTTCGACTTCGCTTAAATCACAAGACACGGCAGATGTAATTAAATTAGTGCAGGAGAGAAACCTCAACAGACTTGTGGTGTAATGCACTTGGCCTTGATCATTAATATATGTTACTTCGTGTGTTACAATTACCTCGACTTTTCACACAGATCAGCAAAATACACAGTACATGAGCTAAAAATTCCCATCAGTGCGTCTATCAATGGACAGGAGAAAGCGAAGTGCAGCGACTGGCCATGCGAAAGGACCTAGTACATATATATATATATATATATCTGGGGAAAACTGCCGAACTTGGGATTACCAAATCGTCCCCGAACTCGGTACTGACCAAGCGATCCCCAACTTGATTTCGCAGAGCTAACGGGATGCGATATTTTCTGGAGTCTTCGACCGTAGATGGAAGAGCGGTTCCTCCAGAGTGATTAGGTAGTGACCGCCTCAACAAGCTGACCAGAGAAGATATATCATGAGTGGAGGGACTGGGTCCGAGAGTAAGGATTCTTCTTTGATAGAGAGACACGTTCTCGAATAAGAGATACATTCATCATATACAATTAACAGACTGGTATCAAATATGCAGGGTACTAATGAATCTTTTGATGGAAGTATTAGAAGAGCTTGAACAGCATCCTAGGTCGCTCGATCAGGTAGTTGTTTTTCGTATAATTTGAGTAATCTGATGGTATTCCGCATCAGCTTCCAGATCAATTACCAGACGATTGTGACACTCACAAATCCATACCATCCTCCAAAGGCGACGTAATCCCTTTATGTACCATAATAGGCAACTGTTCTGAAAACTCGTTGATTCTAGGTATGATCACCATCGCCTGTCTCGTACCTTCACCTAACAATCTCAATCTCGGCACGGGCAAGGGTCTTGTACCTGCCAGTCTCGTTCTGAAGGTCAGTTTCTCATCACCACCATCGTCATCATCCTCTTCTTTGACCTTGTCAGCACCGTTGTTAGGATTATGTTTGATATCGAAATTGACTGTAGAGGTGTTCCGCCTGACTGGCTTATCTTCTCCTCTACGTTTAGCTTTAGTGATCTGTTCTTGCTCCAATCCTTTGGTGAAAGCATCGAAGGTTTTGTAAGCCTGTTCAAAGAAGTACGGTAAGATTGCAACGTCTCCATCACCTTCGCCCCATATTAGGTCGAAATCGTATACGATAACGGGCGGACGAGGTTCTTCTATCGAGTGCATCGTCATGGTCTGATGTCACCAGACATGATCAGCGCATCGAATTTTGAACCGCAAGGGACACCTGGACTCACCACCAGAGGTAACCAAGCTATCTCCCTTTTGCCATGTTTCGAAGCTGATTCGATCATTTCCTTCACGACCCTCGATCCAGCTGCATTTTTCGCTGCCCTCGGTCCATCACTGGTATCCCAACTGACAAAAGATACTAGAACGCTGAGATCTCTCTTCGGTAACCCTTCTTTGGACAATTGTCTTTTCAGGTCCGTTTCACATTTACCAATCATGAATCTATAGAAATCACCTCTGTGCTCGTCCGTCACAGGAGCATTGAATATACCTAATTCAATTCCACCCAAATCGAATCTCATAGTCTGAGAGGTCCGCACGCTACCTGAGGTGTTCATTGATTGACCCGCTTTACGAGCGGTATGGAGTATAGCCGCTGCCATAGGTGAAGGTTCGGTGGATTTACGAAGTTTGGTAGATTTGTATATTTTCGACCTTTGAGACGCCACCCTTTCTTGAGAATCGAACGTATTGGTGATAGAGTACACTTTGTTGACTAGAGAGGGGATGGCAAGTAATCGTGCTATAGCGCGGAAGACTCCTGTTTCAACGGTAAAGGACAGATTGACTTGGGAATTCTGATCGTCATTGAAGGCTTTCCAATCGTCTGCCAATTTAACGGTCGCCGGTTCCAGACTGCGATTACAATTGTCAGTAGGTGGAATTTCAAGAGCGCACCGAAACTACTTACTGGAAAATGATAACCTTTAGCTCTTGCAACAGCAAACTACCAGTCAAATCGCCCGCATCTATAGCCATACTCAACACCGTTGGAACAGCTTGCATAGCCGATCGAGAGGATTGTCGGGAAGTATGGAAATTCAGATGTTCACTCCTCAAATCTCCTGAGATATCACCTTTCGCTGTCAGCTGAGTGACTCCGATATCTAGGTCCACCTCGGTAAATTCCCCATTGGATATAGTTCGAAGAACGATAGGCGTTAATTCCAACTTCGCATTGGTCACACCGACATTGGCATCGAGGTCGATACTTCTGAATCTAATCAAAGCTACTATAGCCAGCTTTTGCTGATTTGGGACGGGTGCTAAAGCTGGCGCCGAGCTGGTAGCTGCCTCTACAATGGCTGACTTTGGAGGTAAATCAAGGGGAGGAGCGGAATCGATCCATACAGCAGCGAATGTTAACCAAGCGCTGAACTGTTCTAATCTGAACTGACCGGACAGTTGAGTATCC
This sequence comes from Kwoniella mangroviensis CBS 8507, assembly GCF_000507465.2. Lineage (NCBI taxonomy): Eukaryota > Fungi > Basidiomycota > Tremellomycetes > Tremellales > Cryptococcaceae > Kwoniella > Kwoniella mangrovensis. The sequence continues at coordinate 1,246,011 of NW_027062534.1, read as the reverse complement.
AGTACGATAGATAGGCCTTTTTGATGTCCGTTCCCATCATCGAGTCGATGGGCAATTGTGAATGCCATGTCTTTAGCGCCAGCCTCGATACAACTTCTACCTTCTTCTGCGAATTCATGACGCAAGTAAGCGGTGACATCGGAGATAGTACCGGCAACAGTTGTCACGTCATTTCCACCGATAGTCGTGCTGGCCAGGAAACCACCACTCTCCCATTTGAGATCCACATAAGCGTTGGAATCGGGGGCACACGATAAGCGAAGTCTTGATTTATCGATTCGTAAGGTGAATCGCAATCTGATCTTCTCCATGGGAGTTCGGGACATAGTATGAACAGATTGCTCGCTTATCGATGCTGGTATGGATTCTGGTCGTGGTTGGGTAGTGGCAGTAGAAGTGGCTACTTTATGCTTGGCTCGACCTTCCATACGATTAATGACTTGTACAAAGAAGGGTAGTATCGTAGGTCGAAGGAGGTTGCGGCTTTCGTGAACGGCCTATATAATCAGCAAGGTTCATCTGAAGTAAGGACTTACGGCATTGAACAGAAGTAAAGCATCACTATCCCCATTATCATCTGATGCTGAATTCATCGCTTGAGGTCCAGAATAGTCCATCCACAGCGATACCGTGGGGAGTACAACGGTATCATGCCATTGTCTACTCTTCTTTATATCCGCATTCAAGGCCATTCGTTCGCTTTCCGATAGGCCTCGATGAAGCTCGACAATACCACTGTTGAAGGTGTATGACATCCTGACAAGTATACGTTGAGAAGGACGAATCACGGCTGGAGAAGAGGGATCATCGTATTTTGCAGAGACCGATTCGTAAGGGTGCTTAGCCATCTCTGATTTATAGTGCGCCTCAAGCTTGGTGATTCGTTCTTTCCCATGGTGAAACAAATCGATAAGTTTGTATACACCATCTGCGACTTCGGGAGATAAAGAGAGTTTGAAATCGGTTGCAGAGCAATGAGCGGACAGCTGCCATATGTCGGGAGTCGAAGACATCTGAGCTTCCATATCGATAGAGGGGAGAGTCATACGGTTGACTGACTCGTGGAAATCGCCAGTGAAATGCTCGGAAGAGCTTTGATCAAATCTGGATACTGTCAGCGAGGTCTTAGGTCATTTCAACTCACTTCCTGATGAACTGTAGAACCATATTTTGCACCTTGAATCTAGCTGTTTCATTTCGCCTATTTTGGAAACTGATCACTCTAATTGAGTACAGTAATGCTGGTAGGTCGCTATGAATTGTGTCCCCGATAGCAGCACCTTCCACCAAGGGTATGGCAATTCCAATACCGGAAACTTCAACAAATACAAGCCTGTTGGCAAACCAAGATTTCTCTGAACGCTCCACCTTCTCTGCTGATTCCAAGCGTCTAAGTACCCTGCTGGTATGTACTTTGACTTCCGCCACCTCGGCCGAACGATGATCGCGCAAAGTGTGCAGATCCGACATCCAACTTTTCAAGAGATCAGTCAATTCACTGAGAGCTTCCGGATGCATGACAGTGTGAACTCGACTGAGGTTGATGTTCAATCTTGAGGTGGACTGAGGGGTTGGAGGTACTTCATGTACTTCTGCATCGAGAAGCATATAAGCTGTACGATGGGTTCTAACAGGTTCGGTATCGTTGGAAAGGGCTTCAGAACCAAGATGACCAAGTGACAGCCCGAAATGATCAATTTTCGCCCGCCAATGAAGTGCATTTTCTTCTGTGAGATGATTGGTCGCTCTACCTTTCACTGCTAATGCCTCAAAAAGTAACGTTGTAGCGACGTCATCAGCACGAAGTCCAATTCGCAGACCAGCCACTCCGATATGTATATCAAATAGCAAACCTGGCGAGTTAGGGTGTACCGATGAAGCAGTATCGACAGAAGCCATAGATATACCCTTCGTATGGCGCTTGTTTATTGCTCTCGTGACGTCCTTATGCCAATCATTGACAAATTCAGTGATGTCCGCAGCCAATTGTTGATGGAGAGATAAGAGTCGGTCGAGTATAACTGGTTTCAGGACCCCAGTGAAAAACCCTAATTCGATATTGACTGATACATGCGCACGATCATCGATTGATTTTGTATCACCGATGATAGTGATCGAGGGAAGTCGAAGTGCTGAGGAATCGGTGGATTTGTGCTTACGTATCGAAGCGTAGGCTCCAACTACCTGAGGCGCAACTTGTATTGCGAATCGGACGTTGTCATTGACGTGTTGACGCGAGGCGTAGATTTTGCCTATATCCCATCTGAGCCACAAAGCCTTGGCTGCTCGTACTTGCATATGTAACGCTTCGATTGCGACGTCGACAGCAGCCAGCTGCAGAGGAGAGGATGACCTGCCCGATTCTGGCCGACTTGGTATTTTGGCGGAGACTATCGACCGGATCTCGTTGATGTTGGCAGCGTATAGACTACATATCAGCCGAGTCCCAGATCGTTTGAACTCACGGCAATTCTTTTTCCTTCCACGCCTGCACGAACGCATAGAAAGCTCGTAGCTGAGGTCTCGAGTCGAAATCCAACAATTTCAATCCCACAGCTATCTTTGCACCTGTAAAAGGTGAGTTCCGAGAGGTGGAATGGTAATTGTCGTATAATGTAGACAGTCCCTCAGATTTCAGGTAAACGATGATTCGATCTGATGAGCGGTCTGCTTGGTTCTGGGTTTCTTCTATCTGCAACAGCGAAAGCTCAATAGAAGCGCAAGTGGCATTGACGGTCTCTTTGGATGATCGATGAGGCGGATCATGATTTAGTCGAACGCTCTTACGAGCCAGGCTAGTAAGATGAAAATCGTTTGCACCGAAATGTAACCTTAATCCACCGCCATGGACATCGAGGTTGATCGTTCCGATTTGTCCGTCACCGATGACGACGAGATTTGAGTTTGTTGATCTCAAATTTGAGTCTTCTGTTTTCACTGCCATCTCCGGCATCTGCTCCAATGCAGCTCGAATAGAGCCTAGTATACTATCCTGAATGTCGGTCCGCACGTCTTGGACAGCCACAACTAGCTGGATTTGCGTGATTGGTCGATCGTCCGTTCTTCCAGTAGCTTTAGATCCGCCGATGGAAGCTTTATCGATGAAGATACTACTAGAAGATATCTTTTTCGATCCAAGAGAATGTCCATGATGGCTGATCTTAAGATTTTCGGAATAAAAGAACAGATCCATCGCCTTTTCTTTCTGCTTCGTATTCGTCGATTCACGTATAGTATTACCGAAAACTCGCTGGATGAAATATTGTTCTCGAATAACATTTTCAGCTCCGTGAACCGTATCTTCCACTCTGCATAACTGGTTGATGGTGTATTCTGCCATCTGATCCATGGGCAGCTCTGGCTCCACTGGTTGCTGTGCTGGAATTCGTCTATACCAATCACGGAATCGAGCTAACAACCACCATCCACTTTGAGTCCTGACATTCCTGCAATCTTGCACATGGAGACCATACGCTCGTTCGTAAGCAAAGGCTGGTAGGTAAGCGTCATATCCATGTTCTATAACTTTTTGTAGAATCGTATATAGAACATGGGCATCTGAAGCTGCTGAGGGCTTTGACATCTGAATCCGCCTAATCGATTCTTGCCAAGGCTGAATCAAGGTGAAGATGGTCTCAAAAGCAAGAGTGACCGTGTCGATGGTCGCATGCGACACTTTGGTATGCAACCGTACACCCTGACTATGGTGGGCAGCGATCTCGAGACCTTGCATTGCTGCCTTGAGGACGGGGACACCACCAAATGGTTCATCGTCGAAACTGGAGACATCACGTAGGCAGATGTCTGAGATAGGTGATATTGGAGCTAGAGTGACAAGGGTAATGGTAGATACTTTTGCCGAGACATCGAAAATAGCTTGCTTGTTCCGAGGTGCATATTGAGACAAGTGACAGCTGATACCTTGTAGTTGAGTAGCGAGAGAGATTTGTCGTTTGCCTCCTGTCGACAAGTTGATCCCGACTGAGGGTAACCGTAGATCTAACACTGTTGGGACATTGATTTTTGACTCTTCTTCTGCCGCCGATAGCTGTTCGGCCAGTAGTGCGTCTAGCCGTTTCTCGAACCCTTCATCTTTAGCTGAGAGACCGGTAAGGATGGTCGAGATGGTCGGGATAGACGTGGGTGTCAAGTCTAAGCAGATAGCTTTACTCTTGATACGGATGATTGTACCATCATCAATCGACCGAACAGGAGACGGATAATCAGCAGTGACACTAAAAGACCCGTCGGATTTCGCGAAGGGTCCATTGTTCATATGGATTGTGTGGAAGCTCCTAAGCTTTGTTTCCATTGCGGAGGCGATATCACCGTATGCCTTAGCGGTATTCGATGAGATCGATTCAACGATCGAGCTAGCCCTTGAATCAGTATCAGACTCCTCGCCTACGGTCGAGTTGTCTGGCGTTTCTCTTGCAGTCGCGAACGATCTCGATCTTCTATTCCGAAGCCTTGATTGGCTGTAAAATGATGATCATCAGTTCACTGTACGAATTTGGAGGAGGTGACGACATACTCGAAATCTCGGTATCCGATGTCGTTTCCACTTGAACTAGCCGAGGAAGAGGCAATTTCGTCGTGAGCAGAGCCTATAGTAGACCGCTCTGATTCTTCATTCACTGAATCATCGTCTGCAGATTGACCAGTGATGATCAGCTGCAGTGCATTTGACCTCAATACTGGAGATGGACACACACCTTCTGGGGACTGCAGCATCGGTTGCGGCAGGTAAAGTCCGTTGACATGAGGTGATACTGTTACATGGTCAGAAATTTGCCTATGGTGCGTATAGGGGCAAGTCAAAACTCACCAGAAGGCTTCGACTCCTCATACATGTACCAAATCCTACTTGTCTCCTCATCCTCTTTCCTGATGAAGTGTTGTTGTCGGGTGACTGCTTCTCTCCATCCTGATGGAGCTTTGAATAGATCTATCGCCGCACCAGCTCTAGCGGAGCCGACTGACTGCCAAGGGGTTTTAGGTCTTCTCTCCAGCATATTGACAATGAGGGATGGCAATGAAACATCCATCATGGAGCTATAAGATCGAGTTCCCAATGTGCTTGTATCCAGAGAAAGTCCGCTTGGCATTTCGACAGAGATGGCGTAATCTCCCGCTGAGAGCATTGCAATCGCCTCGTCGACAGTGACCTTGAAAAATGTGACTACAGTATGTCAGCCACGTCTCATCAAGCCAAGACTCACCATCAGGAGCAGACTTTGGCACGTAAACCTCAGAAGGACCATTTTCAGGATCAGAGAATGTATACCCCACACTTCTCCCAGTAGCTCGTAGGATTGATACGAAGCTGGGACTCATGAATGCTGATACTTTAGGAATGACAATCTCCCACAGACACAGGTAGGTATTCGCTTGCGGCTGTGGACCGAACAATCTATTGGCCTTCACCTCAATACCCTCGATGAAGATGATATCCGTTTCAGCGATGGAAGGACATCCACCTATCGCGAATGCACTATCGAGGTCGGGAGATGCCGTAACGTAGGTAGGAGGTGCATCGAGAGATAAGTCTGGAAAGTCATCAGCATACATCTTGCGAGGCCGATGAAATATTGCTCACCCATGAAATGATCGACTGATTTCAGATTCATTTGTAGCTGGGGCACCGGTATGACCAGCCCTTTTCTGCAATTGTATATCTCATCTGACATCAAGACGAGGGATTCTTCCACGTTCATCGTGACGAAGACGGCAAATGGATCGGACTGTGGTTACCGTCAGCTTTGAATCTAACGTCATTACAGTGATAAACCTACTCTGCCCGGTCTATATTTCTCTTCTATAGGGTCTCCCACTGAGTCCGGATCATGATCAAACTTCTCCAGGTATTCTTGCATCGTTCGGAATTGAGTGAAAGTACCGAAATAGTTATCCTTGATGCAGAATAATCTTCGCAGGACCCAACCAAAAGCTTTGAAAACTACATGTTTACCCTGTCACGATGTTAGCCTGAATCTGTGGGTATGAAGACTAACCTCGAGATGTAGGTCGAGTGTTTCTTGATGATCAGGCTTTGGTATCGAGTAATACAAGTAAGATCCTTTGGCCGTGAGATCACCGATCTTACCGATTTCAGTGACGTCTGGTCCGAATGCTCTGTGTGTATCCCACTTAGGAACACATAATTCGACTCTTGCATCGGATAGACTGACGCTGAAGGGTACGGATGATGTCTCGGGTCGATATTGCGTTGAGGCTACGGCTACGTATGCATCCATTCTCGGTCCATAGACATCCATAAACGCTAACAATCAGCTTCGATCTTCCGGTCAAAAACTCACCATTCGAATCTCGAGACCAAGGTGCATCGACGATATTGTAATCGTTTATGTACAAATGAAGGTCGTAATTGATGAGAGACACTCGGAAGTTATAATGATTAGGAACAAAATGATGGTAGTCGCCCCCAGTAGCACCTGAACTCCAGTCCTTTGACAGATCAGATATAAGCGTCACATGATCTCGTAGTAAACTGATCGATGCGGTGTCTAATGTCACGTCCATCCCCCAATCTCGTTGAGCATCCCATTCGAGAGGTGTCGGCATGGTCATCGATAACTGTTTGTCAGCTTTGTGACTATTTGAAGGTTACTCACCTTGCAGGTTTTGGCTTTGATAAACGTATCCAGATTAACGCTCGAACTGATTCCGATAGAATCTAGCTGAAGAACAAGCATAGAGTCGTACCCTTGTTTCGTAGCAACTTGATCCTGGGTATACGAGATTGACGAATTTGGTCCGACTACCACATCTAACCATCCGTACCTTCTTTCAACGTCTGCAGGAGCGTTGTCATACTGCCAGTCTTTAGATGGCTCTCTAGTGGGTATTCGCATAACGGTCTCTTCCTGTAACAACAAATGTAGCACCAAAGTAGTATGTACTCGGGTATCCCCCGGTCGCAATTTAGGTTTGATCTCTGAATCGAAGAAAAGCGAAGGAGCGAAAGCTCTCTGTATAGCCTCTCTATCATATCAGCTTGGTTCCAACTTAAGTCCACTCACCTCTGTTTATCTGCCCAAGGACCATATTTCACATTCCCCTTGTGTATCGTGATATCTATACCATATTCTGGCGGAATATCTACATTTCCTATCTGATCCTGATCATCTATATAAGGGGCTTCGGAGGGAAGAGGTACCACACCAGGGGTATCGGCGTAGTATGTGAACTCGAGCTTAGGAGTCTCAAGTAATGTCGTGACTTTAGCGTATTCCCTCTCTTCCCTTTTCGGCCCTTTCGCTTCTCCACTTTCTGGTTCCCGATATCTGGCTAGACCTTTCCATATTTTATCTGTAGGTAAACCTGCTACAGGTGGAGTAGAAAATTTCGGGTCGTGAATGAATCTGAACTGCTTCGATAGGAGGTGAAATCCGGTGAAAATTGACAATGCCGAGGGTGGTTTGGATGTAAGATCCGGTTGTCGTTTCAACAATTCGTCGTAGACCTTTTTGCCGTGAGCGAGGAGCGGCCCGGAATAGTCGACGTTGGTACGCATAAGAACGCTTGCATTGTGGAAAGTGAGGTTAATAGCTGTTTTATACAGATCTAAAGTTGACCTAGAGTCTGTCACTTCCATCATACCTTCCGCACGCTTGAAGTCACCAATGAGGACCATAGGTGTCGCATCGCTTCCAAGAATAAGAGACCCAGTGACAATTTTGATATCGATCGGTAAAGCCTCACGGAACCAGTTAACACCTTCTGAAGCTGGCTTGACGGGAGTGGGTTTGACCAGGTTGACATTGTGATGATCAGGCTCTACAGAATATTCTGTTAGGTCAGCTCAGAGCTTGAATCAACTTGACTCACGATGATCAGCGAATCCATTTTCTGACGTAGCTGCTTTCGTAGTAGCACTTCCCCGCGTAGAAGTCTTGACGACCTTCTTTAATCTAGATCTCAGAGTAGAGTCCGGATCGCCATTGATATCGTCCGATGACCTCGGTGAACCCTTCGCGGCTGCTTCTTCACGTTCATGTTTCTTCATTCGCTCGACAATCGCATCGTAGGCGGGTGTTCGATTGAATACAAAAGCCTCAACCCCTTCAGCAAAGACTGTGATTCTGCATGGTAATTTATCTAGTCCCCGAATCAGCTCCACGATTATGTATAGATGGCTATCCTCGCAATAGGCTCACTCCTTTTGGTGTTGGTATATTGCGAGTCTGTCTCATGCCTTATCCTGAACTTCCAATATCTCCAAGTGACATGTCCGTGCAGAGCTCTGACCGAGATGTTGCTTGAATGATATTCCACATCTCTGAACGATATACGCCCTGCTAGAGGAGCTATCTGCAACGAACCGATCACTATATACGCATTATAATTCCTCCAGGTGTACAGTCGGATGATGAGAGCGACTATTGATCCGAGTAGTCGATTCCAGTAGAACAAGAAGGCTGAAGCTCCGATTACGACTGCTGCGAGCTCGATGAGCAGTAACAAGTTGACTTCTCCGTGAACGGCCATCGTGAAGCCTCAGCCTATTGTCAGCGTTGATGCATAGTTCACGGCGATCGTCAGGAAGGCGAGGGGTTCGTCTGTGTGGTGTATTTTAGTTTATTGCACATCCATGAAACGGGAAACAATTCGAAAATCACTGTAACCATCCCATCCCATCTCATCTCATCTGATCTTTCCGAATCAAAACAACGACAACGACTAATCGCGCGTAAATGGTGATGTCATCACATCTTCCCAATCTTGAGAACAGATCGTATCCTTCGCTATGCATTCATGTCCCTTTTCTACGTGATAGTCACCTCTTCCTACGAGACTGGTGCACATCGAAGGACTCGCAGGAGTCAGCATGAACGGGTCAGCAGGAGAACAGACGGCCGCATTCGACAACATCCGATTGTCACTCGATCGGGCAACATTGGACGCAGCCCTCGGGAAGAGAAAAGTCCAGGCTATAGATGTGAATGGTCAGCTACTATACGATGAAGAGTGAGTCGAACGGGAACTGTTTGCCGGTCTGGCCCAGAGATGTGAGCCAGAAGTCAGGATGCCATGGGGATCTCAGATATTCTACTTGCTGAGATTGAATCTGTCACAGAAAAATAACGACCGATAGATTGACTGAACAGCTAGAGAGGGTTTGGAACGAATACCCCGACGGACTGCTGGATATCAATGAAGAGAGGTTGGAGAAGCTATCACCTGATGAGGATGCAGTCAAGAAGGAAGAATCCAAGGAAGATCAAGAGACAGAACGGCATCCGTCCAAGATGATGAGCAGAGGTGAAATGGATGAATTGCGGACCGAAGTGCATGAACAACTCAAGTGAGTACTGTGTTCAGATCGAGCTTCGTCACATGCCTGGCGACAGCTCTTATACATCTCATTATTATCCAAAAGTCATTGACATCGTGATAAGTGTTTGTTCCTGACGATATTTAAACTTTTCACTCGATCAACCTTGACAGTGCCGCTCGTAATGAACTTTGGTTCGTCCTCGAACTGGCCAAAACCCTCTCTGTCTCTTCAAGCTTTACCCACCAGCCCCCTCCTCCTCCCAACCAGCAGCCAGACGCTGGCCCGAAGAAGGGGAAACAAAGACCTGCCAAAGCCAACGAAGTAGACGTCAACACCGCTTCAGGTTTTTCGACCTCTGTCCCACAAGAACCACCAGTCTTACCTGCCGGAACATTCTCCATTACACCTTCGACACAACCTACCAAACCTCCTCATACTCAGGTACACGAACTTGAATTAGTCCTCAAATCAAAACGACAGGCATTGGACGAATGTTCCGCATTGATAGATTCGGCGGTATCAGAACTGCAGATGATGGCCAGTGCTGGAGATAGGTTCTGGAGGGACATCAAGTCCTTGAAGGATGGGCAAAATGGCAGAGATCAATGGGCAATACTACCTAAGCCTGATTTTGGAAGGACCATGGTGAAAGGTGAAAAGTCGAAAGATATAATAATACCCTACTCCGTCGATGAAGGTGAGTGCATAGCCCAACAGAGAGCCATGCTGATAGACTTAGCTCCCCGAGCCACGAGATCACGTTGTCTGGCTGCGTTCGACCTTGACCCGACCAAAGAAGATGCTCTTACTTTCGGTTCCAGATCGCATTTACGCCTAAGAACCACATTGAAAGATGTCTCTGGAGCAGTAGTGGGGTCTTCCCCAGTCATAGTGGGAAATTCATCAGGCGTGAGAGCACAGATGGAAGCTGCGCAGATGGAGGCTTTTGATGAGGATCTTTTCAGTGTAGTGAGTGCTCCTGAGGCCGACGCAGATGATCCACTGAGCCTGTTTGTCAGCTCCGCTATGAAGCCTCCCAGATATCGAAGAGTGAGCTAGAGCCGAAGTCAGTATCATTCCCTGCTGCAGAGTATACCCTTTCCTTTGAGCTGGTCAGTACCCTCAGTCACACGGGACAAATACAGTATGTAGCAGCTGATACACAAACTTGTTAGTATGACACCAGAACTCGTTCCCAGATTCCGACTTCTCCCCTGTGTGACCTGATCGTATCTTCGGCCCAATCAAACCTTCTCAATCTGCATCGGCACCGCAAAAGCAGATTGGTATCACCCATGTCATCGAGTACAGCATCACCTACTCTACTCAAACCCATCGTTCACGCATTAAGGTATCGACAACTATGCAACACCATCAACTCCACACTGAGTAACTTCGCGAGTATATTCGAGACAGCAGGTTTAGAGGCTTCTTCGACTTGCCAGATGATTGCTGGCCAATCTTCGTCGGAAGCTATCAGTGAGTTCTTGGTTGGTCGATCGGACACAAGCAAATTGAGTGATACCTATCGATTAGATATTCCTGGTTGGTAAGTGATCGTTTCCCGGCTGTAGTACCGAGTATGAGTATAAGGCTGAGCAAATCGCATATTTGGCTCAGTCGCGGAGTGAAGATCGATGCCCATGCTCCTTTCAGGACTAGTGTGACACTGACCAACGCCACATTCGATCTTTCAAACCCCGAAGAGCTATCCCATATCTTATCCGAGGAGTTTGCGACTCAAATACTTACTCTGCTTCGTTCCGAACTCCGGAACAGAATATCAGATGCGTCAATCAGGTCCAGACTGTTTTTGGATGAATTGGAAGGGATGATACATCTTTCTCAGATCGGTCTGATAAGGTGAGTGGGATGTCCTTGGATGTTTCCCCGGTCAAAAGTCAAGACAGCCTGAGTTAGCTATTTTGAATGAGATGGCTGATGACTAATGCATGTTCGGATGAGACAGAGTTTCAATACCCCCTCCGTTTCATACGATCTTGATCAACGTCGATCAACACACCGAACTGAGACCATCTGCAATCGAACAACCACAAGGATATGATGCCCGACGTGATGGGCATCTGCAGATATGGATCAATAGGGTAGTAGAGGAGTTGATTCCGGGGTAAAAATGCACGCATGTGTAATGGCATGAAGATCCGCATGTACTGTACCATTTCTTTGCATAAATTCGATCAGTCGTCTGCCAGGTTTTCCGGTGATTGCCATAAGAGATCCGTATGCCTTACGCAGAAACCCCTGTTTTGGGAAGCAACCCGTTATACATAGGGCGTAACAGAAGAGAACGTGAGATAACTTAACGTAAGGGAAATTCTTTTTCGAGCATTGAGACGGTACAGACAGATTTCCGATCTGAGACAAATTGCAGTTCGCGGGATCAACAAATTGTTTCTTTTTCCAAATCACCCGAGATAATTGTTTTGTCGTTGGTAACAGTGAGTCGACCAGACGGCAGGAAAAACAGGGCTGCAACAACTATTTTAGTTTGGACCCGTGTTGTTTTCGATCGTTGATTCAGCACGCTTGTTAGACTGCAGATCCCGTTCAGGAACCCGGGGCGTCCGGTGAATGTATTTTTAGTCTTCTCGAGGGGAAAAACCAAGACCATTGAATTTCTGTGATGTCTCACAAATCAAGGAAATTTCTCTGTTAGATCCGCAGGATGATAGGTGTTTATCAAACCAGTCTATACGAACCATTGAGAAAAAAGATATATAAACCCCTTGGTCTCCTCCTTTTGACAAAGATATCTTCACCCACAATCTTCCAATCGCACTCACCAAGCACTCTCTTGCTCCCAAGCCCAAACTCAACCCCCACCCTTTCCTCGACCAATCCTCTTATCGACTTCCTTTGACTAGTCTTTAACAACCATGTTCTTCTCCATTCAAACCATTGCTCTCGTCGCTTCTACCGGTCTCTTGGCCGCTCAAGGAGCTTCTGCCATCTCTATCGAGGAAAGGTCCACTTCATTGTGTAACCAAGCCAACTACGGTGCCTTGGGATACCCATGGAAATCCAACTCCACTCCTGGTTCTTTCTGTTCCAAGACCAAACCTTCCAACAACAGATACTGGAAGCAAATGCCCTTCTCGGACAGTTACGACAAAGTGAAATGTTCCAGTTCTTCCAGAGGTAGATACAACGTCTGTACCGGTGGTAACAAGCGAACCAGCCTTCCCAAGAAATGTAACCCTCCTCACAAATTTCCATGGGGTTACACCGCACCTAAGGCTTCTTCTACCTCCTCGGCTGCTCCCAAGTCAACCTCTTCAGCTGCCGCCTCCATGTCAAGCGCTGCTGCCTCAGCTGCTTCCTCTGCTGTAGCTTCATCAGTCGCTACATCCGCTGCTGCTTCTCCTGCGGCTTCGTCCGACGCTGCTGCTTCCTCTGCCGTGGCTTCACCGGTCGCTTCGGATGATGCCACCCCCGCTTCCGCTGCTGCCTCAGCTTCGGCCTCCGCTGTGGTTGACCCCCTTTCTTACCCAGTCTGTGAGACCACCGTGAGTACAGCTCAGTCTCTTACCCATCAGGGTAAATCGCTAATGATCATGCCTATCGTACAGTACCAAGTCACCTACCAGAACTACACTCGAGTCGCTGCCAACGGTGTTTGGATGGGTCTCACGATGGGTGCTGCCACTCAAGATGCTTCCTACATGACTTACACCCTTTCTACCTCCGTCGATGACTGTCTCGCTGCCTGTGACCAAATCGAAGGTGAATCGCGCGTCGAATTCAATCCATACACCCATTTACCCCGATCCGCCTTCTCGGCGCCACATTCACCTTTCCACCCCTCAATCTTCAAGAATTCATATCTCCTCTTCCTCTCATTGAAATCTCTTCATCCTTGAACCAAATTCAAGCTAACTTCTCCCTCTTTCTCCTTGCCTAGGCTGTGTGTTCGTGAACACCTACTATGACGTTAACGAGGAGGAGAACTACCTCCCCAAGCACACCGACGGTATCCTCACCTGCGCGATGTTCTCCACCTGTGTCGGCACCGACAAGAACGATAACTGGGGTGGTCAAGATGACCCCAACACCATCGTCAACTCTAACGGTTACTGCAAGTCTTCCGCCTGTGGTGCTCCCGCTTAATCAGTGGTACACCTTGCTGGAGCTAGCTAGTGCCGGTTCATCTTAGGTTGATTTGCTATCTCATGGTGTTTCTAGTCATCGGCGATTTTGTAGGATATGTAGTGGGGTCGGTATGTGTGATGAGAGTTCTATGTCTTTGAAAATCCCTGTTGCGTCATTGCAATCGATCCAGAGGGTTGTGACTTGAGATCAAGGCAGAGATCGTTATCAGAACGGGAGCCATCTGCCACTTCATGGCAGGCAGGCAGACGTTGTACGACATTCTGCGCTTAACAGGTGATCAGAGAGAAGACACTCGATCAGCAGTATAAAGTACCCATCAATGATCTCATGCGCAGAAGAAGCGATAAGCTGCAGACTTTTGATCTTCGCAGAGCGCTGCTCTTCGCTTTACACCTGTCTCAACTAACTCAACTCCCGCATTTATCGCATACCACTGTCATGGCTCTCGTAAAAACAAATATCTCACCTGCGAAATGCTGTATCCATCTACACTATGACCGCTTGATCAAGTAGCGCAGACACCTTTTCTTCCTTCCAAAAGCGTGCTTGGCTTACACACAGTAAGCGCCATGTTCGGCCGAATACCTCGACATCTCCCAATACGGTGCCTGAGCTACGATAACTACGCTGTTCAACTGCCGGAAACTCAAAGTTTGTTGCGCAGGTGAAATTGACTGCGAGAAGTCATCAATGACATGGTGGGGCACTGCGAACGACAAATGATGGAAGATTGAAGAGCGCAAACAGCCAAGCTGCGACGAAGGTGAGGAAAAAATACTCATACTCGCTGCCTCAAGTTTTCTAGGAACTAAAAATTAAACTACGCATCTATCTGATAATAATGACATTTGTTGTAAACTGCTCAGTTCAGCTCCATCCGAATTGATGCCAATTCTCACGATCCTTCGGGCCTCACAAGTAACCTGGGATTCTTGGCGAGTGGCCAAACATACATATAATATAACCCACAGGAACCTATAACCTGAATAACCCTTTTCCCTCTTTCTCTTTCTCTTTACAATAATACGTCTGTCTGTATCTATCTGTTCATAGATAGAAGGCGTTCAATCCATATCAATATGGCATCATTGCCTATTTACCATCAAGTACCGACGGACGAGAAGTCCGCTGTGGACTTTTATCACGATGAGCAAGACATTTCCAAGATCCATCCTGCATCTATCGGAAACGGCGCTATCAGACTACCAACCGAAGCCGATCTTGAAAAGAAGAAGAAGGTATTGCCAAAGTGGAAGAAAGCTTTAGTGGCCTTGGCTTTGGTCTGGTTCACCTACACTGTCTTTGGACATATCGGTGGTAAAGGACATGGACATCATCACGGTGTAGACCAATGGAAAGGATATGAATATGGCTCGAAACATGTCTTCTCACCTTGTCATGGTGATGACAAGTTTGCACCACAAGAAGATGAAGTAAGTATGATATCATGATCAGCTTGTTACCAGTCGGATTGACATTTGTTGTTTCTCCACAATTCAGCTCAAAGTCATTCCTACCATTTACGGCACCTCCATCTCACTCGAGGATAATCGACAAATCGCCAATGCCTCATTCTCGATCCCTCTTCACCGAAGAAAAGCATTCAACGTCAATTTCGGTCCAAACGTAGATGCCAATATCATCATCTCCAAATCCGAGATTATGTTGCAAGATGGTGAGGAATCTGCCCAAGGTCAAATTATCGTCGAATCTTCATATGAAAACGAAAACGATGTGAAAGGTGTAGAGATGAAATCTGGTGAATGGTTCAACCAACTATCTATCTCTGTGAGTAAATCATCCTTACTTGTTTTCATTTCCTTCTCAATACATGCTAATACGATTGTGACAGGCTGAAGGATCGATCAACCACAAAGTTCACTTGATCCTTCCCTCGTCTGAATCATTCATTTCATCTCCTATCTCAATCTCCTCTGCCCAATCGCTCAATTTCGAGATTGACTCTTCCGCAACTGGAATCACCTTCCGAGATCTCAAACTCAAATCCGAATCGGGAGATGTCAACGTTCCATCCATTGTTGGTGCAAGAGTAGAGTTGGAAAGTACTACCGGAAATGTTGGTGGTATCTATAATGTATCTAAAGCATTAATCTTGAAAACCGTAACGTGAGTTTTCTCAATCACTCATGGACACTCAGGATTATTAGCTAATAATTGTATTTGAACAGTGGAGATATCGATGCTAAAGTCCATGTTTTACCTCCTTGGAACGGTCCTTCAAGAAGACCCCCTCCTCCTCATGGTGGTGATGATAAGCACAAACCCAAACATCCCAAACACGATGATGATGAGTACAAACCTAAACATCATGCTCACGATGACCACGATGACGATGACGAAGAAGAGGGTCACCGAGAACGAGAACACCGACACTACAAGAAGAGCAAGCATCACAAGAAGAGAGATCACCACCAGAAGAGACATGATAAACACTCTAAACGATCATGGTTATCATCTCTCTTATCACCATTCAAGAAATCTCCACCACCTGGTCCACCTGGTCCTCCTCCCCCTAAACCAGCATTCATCGGTGCGAACTCCATCAACGGTTCCGTCAACATCACTATCCTTTCTCAAGGATCTTACACCTCGTCCGAAATTCGAGCTAGCTCCACTTCGAACAACGTCACCATCCAACATGCCGAAAACTTTAGAGGTTTCTACGATATCTCATCATCGATCGGTAAATTCAATGTCAGTGTTCCTGAGAAATACAAGGATCACCATGTGTTGACTGTTGGCGAAACGGAACATGGAGGATTCCAACACGGTTTGGTAGGATTCAAGAGACCTAAAGGTGAAGAACCACCTAAGAAGAAGCTACCACCTGGAAATGCAACTGAAACTGACTTCGAGGTCGAAATGGACTCTGAAGTTGACATGGAAGTGGAAAAGAGACAATGGAATGATCAACCTCAAGATGGACCTGAAGGTGGACACCCTCCACCACCACCTCACGGTCCTCCATCAGGACCTCCCAAGGGTGATCATCCACCACCACCACCTCCTCCTCCTGGCCCTCCTGGACCACCTAAAGGTGATCACCCTCCTCCTCCTCCACCTCCCCCTGGTCCTCCCGGTCCTCCCAAGGGTGATCATCTACCACCTCCACCACCTCCTCCTCATGGACCACCCGGACCACCACCTCCACCACCAGGAGGTGATCACCCACCACACCCTCCTCCTCATGGACCACCCAGAGGCCCACCAGGACCAGGACCTTTCCCACCTCCCGGACCTCCTCCCCCTCCAGGACACTCACGAGTCTTTGCTCATGCCGATATCGGTAATGTCCAAATTGTTCTCTGAGTACTCTGAGCTCAGCCTTGGAAAAATCAGGACGAGTTCCGCCATGTACGATTAATGGACTCTTGCAAACAAGAAACAGAAAAAAACACCAAAAAAGAGGTAGTAAGATAAGTAAGATAAATACTCGTAAAATCTTCGAAATGATATCTTTGATGAATGCGGATTATAGATAAACAGATACTTGAAATGAAATATGTATTTTGATTCTTGACATTTCTTGCGACTCATCTAAGAGATAAGATGACGACCATCAGTCCCATAACATCTGTGATTGTTCGCGCATCCAAATTTCATGTACGAGACCCCCATGGCTTAGCGGTATTGTCTACTATTACTCTGCTATATGAGGGATATTGTCGGTTCAAGGACTTAGGCATGTGGACTTCTCTACATATCTGATTGTACCTTGAGGAGTATTGCGTCAATTATTTAATCCAGAATTGTGATAAGTTGTATTCCACCAATGTCATGGTCATCTGCAACGGTTAAAGATGAATTTCTACGGTCTGTCACACATTACATTTTCCAAGTCCGACTGTACGCCGTCCGATCCTCTCTTTTCATTTGGATAACGTTAGTACATGACTACGAAGATACGATTGTGTTATCAACGTCAATGAAACCTACATGCGAGGGGTAATCTTGATTGTCGGTTCAGACTGTTATCAGTAGCTTGTCTGTCATGGTCAATCAGAGTCAGTTGAAGATAAGATAGCAGCATACCTTCGTTCTACCGTGTGAAAAGACCGCTTATTGGAGTCCGCACACTGAGATTTTCCTTCCTTTGTTGAGTGCAGATCCCCTAGACAACCAAGATAGCTGGATACACAGATAAGTTAGAGAAGACACTTGTCTTTCACCCCACTTTCACATGTTTCATACACCGCTCAAGCATCCGTTGATCGGTCGCCCAAGGACTTGGAAGGGTCCTCGGTCAGTGACAAAGTCAAACAGGACAGAACAGCACATTCTTCTGCGACCAAAGGATGTCTTATACCATTTTGTAGCAGATGATCGAACTGGTTTGTCGATACGGAGAGTACAAAGGGATGGTGCGAATGGGTTATAGGTTATCCCGGTCCGGTCAAGCGGGCATATTTACATATTTACGATCCCGGATTTTCGGTCGTAAACATTTCAAGATTTGGCATTTTGAAAAGGCTGCTTGCCGCTCCAATCAGATTTCACGTTTTAGCATCGCAAGTTGCCCGAACAGGAAATTAGGCAAAGAGAGGGCGGGGGGAAATCGGTTTTTCCTGAGAACGAGATGGATTTTTGGGGAAATCCAGTACAGTACGAGATGAAAGCAGGATTGCTGTACGGATGAGCTCCCCCAGGCGACCAGGCCATGAAAGGGCTGACTCAAAAGGAAGGGAAGGGGGAAGGGGAAGGGGAAGGGACACAGCCAAGCTATGCATAGAGTCAGTGCTATCGTCGTACAGCAGCAGCATCAAAGGATCATTAAATATGAGCAGACGCAGATAAGAGTTACCCCGAGCATTTCTTATCTTGATCGTGATTGGTTCAATTCGACTCAGTCCCACTGGGCCACTTATAAAAAACCAACTTGACCCGAATCACTGTGGTTTTTCATCATTCCTTCACATAAACCTGCATACCTTGTTATCTACTCGGTTTTGATCCAACCAACTTTCTTCAGTTTAATATCATCATCATCTTTTAGACTTTTCATCTCTTACGAAAAGCTCTTTGTCATTCTCTTTCATCTCTTTCAACTTTTCTTTTCCTCTCTGTAAGTGGTCTTGAGCTGTAAGAGCACATCACGGTAAAGCCGCGCTAACGATTTTGACTCCTTTACTACCTCATTCGGAAATTGACTCTGACTCGTCATTTCTTGCCCCGTCCCTCCCCTTCATCTTGTGACCAACAAACCTCTCTCTAAACGAACAATGAACCAAAAAAACGACTCACCCTGGAACCATTAACGCCATTCGACCCCATCCCATCTCATTACATTCCTGTCCTTGATCACATACCCAACTCATCATCACTATCGATCCTATCACACCCATCGCTCTTATCGATATTCCCACCTTTCTTCCTTCCCACCCTCATAAACGAAAAACAACCAAAAACACATCGCTCCCCATCGCTCATCCATATCGTATCCACCTCCTTCATTTGCGATATCACAATCTTTTAGGAATTTTAGTTAGAAGACCAGATTAGATTTTCATCATGTCCGAACTCATCGCTACCAAACGAGTTGACCTTCTCGCCCCTTACCTTGCCCTTGACCAAGGATCCAAGGTCCAAGCTGAATGTGAGTCACTCTCCCCTCTCTTCGCCACCACAGAGACGTCTTTGTCAACGACCTCCTTTTTTAACCTCCGAATGAGCGCTGATCAAATCAAACCCTATTTCCCCCATCCTCTCCTTTCACACTGTAGACATCTGGATTGACGGTGATGGAGGTCTCCGATGTAAGACCATGACCCTCGACAAAGCTCCTGCTTCCGTCGCCGACCTCAAGGAATGGAACTTTGATGGTTCTTCCACCGGTCAAGCTCCAGGTGACAACTCTGATGTTTTCCTCGTGAGTCTGGTCTATATGAGGCAATCAACACTTTATGCTGATATTGAGGGACTTTCTTAGCGACCCGTTGCCATCTTTAAAGACCCCTTCCGAGGTGGTGCCAACATTCTCGTTCTCTGTGAATGTTACGACAACGACGGTACACCCAACAAGTCCAACTACCGAGCCAACTGTAAGAAGAACATGGAATTAGCCAAGGAACACCAACCTTGGTTCGGTCTCGAGCAAGAATACACCCTCTTCGATGCCGATGGACAAGTCTTCGGTTGGCCCAAGATGGGTTTCCCAGGTCCTCAAGGTCCTTACTACTGTGGTGTTGGTGCTGGTCGAGTCTTCGCTAGAGATTTCATTGAAGCTCATTACGTGAGTACACCGCCTCTCTTTGCTTTACCCAGTATCATCCCAACTGACATTTCGTTGTCCATCAGCGAGCTTGTCTTTACGCCGGTGTCAACATCTCTGGTATCAACGCCGAAGTGATGCCCTCCCAATGGGAGTTCCAAGTTGGTCCTTGTGAGGGTATCGACATGGGTGACCACCTCTGGATGGCTCGATTCCTCTTACTCAGAATCGGTGAAGAATGGGGTATCAAAGTGAGTCTTTCAACTGAGAAATAGTACATACGGTTACAGCAGCTGATCTCTCTCTGCCCTATTAGCCATCTCTCCACCCCAAACCTCTCAAGGGAGACTGGAACGGTGCCGGTTGTCACTCCAACTACTCTACTGTCGAGATGCGAACACCTGGTAAGGGTATGGCCGCTATCGAAGACGCCATCAAGAAGCTCGAGAAGAAGCATCTTGAACACATTGCTGTCTACGGTGAAGATAACGATCAACGATTAACCGGTAAACACGAGACTGCCTCCATCACGAGCTTCTCCGCCGGTGTTGCCAACCGAGGTGCTTCCATCCGAATTCCTCGACATGTCAACGCTCAAGGTTACGGTTACCTCGAAGATCGACGACCTGCCTCCAACGTCGACCCTTACCGAGTTACCTCGATCCTCGTTGAGACTACCCTCCTTTCTTAGGTACCTTGTCGGTTCTCTCTTAAATAGTTCTTTTTTCGCTCTTTTACTTTTTATTTAGTTAGTCCTTGTGGAAATCCTCCATTACACCCGTTGTCCTAAGAAATCTGTCAATCCTTATCACCTCCGATCCCTTCTCAACTTGATATCTATCATGCCGACCAATCTCTCAAGCACCCCCTAAACCCTTCTTTTCATATATTTCTTTTTCTAGAGGAAAGAGGATGGCGGGAGGATGAGTGGGGTAGTCAGTCCGGTGCCGGTGGAAATGAACATTTTGGTTAGAGAGAGGAGCGTGAATGTAAATTAACGTTTGGTATAGTACATGATTCGTTCATGCATTTTCTGGTCTCCTAAATCATCCCAGTGCTTCTTGTAGATCAATTATCTATACCCTCATGGTGGTGACATACCTGATCATGCTAGCAGAATTACTCGTTAGATACCGATGATTACCGTTGCGAGGTGAGACCGGTGCCACAATCTGATCATTTTAGGTGTATTCAGCGTAAATGCCGACAAACGCCGACTCCGCGTGCTTAGCTTAGACACCTCGTAGTAGCTCATTCAGATGGATGATGCTACTGTATATATCAACATCCATCCATCCATCTGTATCTTCATTCCTTCTTGTTCTTCTCATCTTATTACTTTGAACCATATTCATGTCAATATAGCATCTACAAAGCTCAGTCAGAGCTGATCAGTGAGTCCACTTTCTTGTATCGCTCTCCCTGCTTTCCTTCACTATACGACACCCTCTTTCACTTCCACCTTCAAATGATTATCGACAAAGAATCGCTACTCGAGAGTTACTTCCCCCCTCAAAAGGGGATGGCAGACGACTAAATCTTATCTATACCCAAATTTATGATGTTCACTCTTCCATCCGCAAATATTGATCACTCTTCTCGTTGGAAGAGGGCTTTAGCTGATAGCGTGTGTCATGGATGATTCTGTAGTCCAACCTTTGGTTCCGATCAATCTGGAGGGGTGATATCTCTCAACAAACAGGTGAGCATCAATCTCTCTCGCTCCTCTCGCTTCATTCCATCTTTTTTTTCTATGGATTTGGTTCCCCTCCACGCCAAGGATTATACACAAAAACCATGACAAGCATATGTAGGACCCTTCGGGGATTGACTATAAAGTTTTTTTCCAACTGCTGTATGATGGCTCTCCTCTTCTTCGCTTCACTTCACATATCAATAAAAAGGGATTCACAGATGGGATAAATCACTGACACACTGTCTCTGATAGATCCAAGATGCCGCCTCAGCCGGCTCATCATCATCACTCGAGGTATTCTGCCTTCGGTTCTCATCAAACTGCCAGAGGAAAACCTGTTGATCGAAACTTGCTGGAGTGAGTTGATAAAAACAAGCTGACGCTTCAAAAGCTGACTCAATCTTTTTACGTATTTGTCAGATCCATCCCATCCATGGACAAACTCTCGTACTACGATGCTCCCGTCTCTCCTTCCTCCTCTTCTTCCACGTCATCCGACGATTCTATCGAAACTGCGCCTCGTAACATCCTTAGCAACTCGGGTAACAAGCTCAATTCCCATGCCAAATTCATGCGCCGAGGCAAGATGTACGCTTGGGCACCTCAGTACGAAGATGCCAAATCTGACAAGCTGGTCCGCAAACGATTGAAGCTATGTCTTCAGCAAATCTTACCCGAAGCCGCTACTGAGGTCGGAGCGCAACCACCTCAGAATATCATCGACGCCGAGCAGAAGAAGAAGAATCGGAAGAGGAAACGAGGGAATGAACCTGATTTTGTTCTACCTCATCTTCGAAGTCCCTCTCCACCTATGTCCACTACCAAGCTAGCACCGATGTTGGCTCTACCCCGTACCTACCTCGATATCCTGACCAGTCCATCGATGCGACATACGCTGGGTAACGACAGTATGGAGACTGGACTCCAGCGGACGGCTGGCGAGCTGTTAGAAGGTGAGAAACCACTTATGCAAGCTTTGGGTCGAACGAGAGATATCGTCAGGCTACTCCAAGCAGACGTACCTGTCGTGCCTAAGACTGAAGTACCTCAAACCAACGGTGAGGAAGATATCTCCGCCACCACGAAACCTGATCAACCTCAACCATCTACGAGAGATCCTAATTACATCCCACCTCTACCTCATATATCTGATACCGATAATTTATGGAGAGTAACCCAAGAACTGATCGGTCCTCCCGCGAATGGTAATCCCACTTCACTCCCTCCACCTAACATAACATACACAGCCACACCAGCTGAATCGATCACTCCCAACAACGCTGATCCCAATAGCAATACTAATACCACCGAACCTGAACCCGTCCCAACACCATTGCAGCGTTTATTCACCTGTCCAGATGGTATCACCCTACGATCCGTACCTAATCCTGCGCATCCTGGATTCCATTATCCCCCCGGACACAGCTTACACCCCCAGACTATCAGGTACAATTTGGATATGACGAACCAATGCAGAGCGGTTGATGATGCTTTGGAGAGGATTGGTGAACTGTTGGCGGACTGTAATGAGTATAAAGAGAGGTTGGAAGAGGCTAGAGATAGGGTCGCGGATGTAGCGAGAGTAAGGAAGAAAGTCTGGAACGTAGTCAGAGAAAGAGGTGGTTGGGAGTTGGATAGACAAGAATTAGGGAAAGATGCGTAAGGAGTTGGTTTATGTACGTACTAGATCCAGGTTGTAAGGCGATGGAAATAAATATCTAAATATATATATCTATATATCAAACGCAATCTTGTAAAATGGACGTTGTAGCGAAACATCAAAGATATGAATGAATGAACGAACATGATTATTTGCGTGAACGTATAAGTGAAAGCGTATGAGACTGCATAGCTACGAAGCAATACTATATATGCGATACAGTTCGCATCGTCATCTGTTAAAAAAACAATAATTACATAGGATATACACTGAAGTCGATACGGCAGATTAAAAACCTGTCATACGAGTGGTATCAGCTATGGCGCAATGGGGATGTCTGATGATCGGAAAGTAAACATACCATACTTTGTTCCTGCCATACGCATGTTCTTCTTGTTCTGTGCGATCCTCTCTTCCAGCTCCTCCCTCTGGGTGTAAGCGGTATTGAGCAATGAGGTAAGTTGATGCCGTTGTGAGGCGAGACCTTTGACTTGACCGATCGGCTGTGATTGGGGAGATAAGTTGAGTTAGTGTTCGTCAGGCAACCAGGTGGACATGGTACGAAGAGAAAGGAGGAACGAATGAGAATAGCGAAAAGACATTCAGAGGCAATATCTCATGACGAAGACAGTGATCTCAAGTCATAACAAGATGAAAATTACAAACCGTCCACCCAAACAAGCAGTTGAGATAGAGTCAAATGAATGGTATGAGAGAAGAAGATTATCCTCTGCAATACAGAGGAGAAAAGATGTACCCACCTTATATTCAAATTCATTCTCATTAATTTTCCTCTTCTTCATCAAACTCAGCCTTTCTTCCTCCCTCCTAGCCTCTTCTATACCTCTAATGGCATTCACTTCGACAAGATCATCCTTGAATGAACCATCGTTGAATTCCTTCCAGTGTTTACCGACTCTACCGTCATCATCTTCCTCCTCGTCTTTCTGTTGAGCGAAGAAGGAAGCGTAGTATGCTGGATCGTATGCTCTCCACTCGCCAGAGGGGAGCTGGTAATACCCCGGATAAAGGTCGTTGGGCGTCGGTGCAGGGGGTACATAGTCCGGTGCCAGTGGGGCAGAAGATATCAGAGTGGGTTTGAGGGTTGTCTTGCTGCTGCTGGAAGATGAAGTGGGGATAGACGAGGTACTTGATGATGCTGTGGAAATGTATGTTTCAGGGTACGAACGATTGAGGGCGATGGTACGAACGATGGACTCACATAAACCAAATAAATCCAACTGTTCATCATCCTTCTTCTTCTGAGCTCTCCTAGCTAAAGAAGGAGGTAACAATTGGCCTTTTCCTCCTTGTACATCATCATCATCGTCATCATCATCGTTCGTTTGGGTTTGGGAAGCTGTACTGCTTGGAATGGGTTTAGGTATGTTGATCTTTGATGTTGATGCGGAAGAAGAAGGGGGATTTGCCATTGATTTGTTCACTTTCAAGCTT
Organism: Kwoniella mangroviensis CBS 8507; assembly: GCF_000507465.2. Taxonomy (NCBI): domain Eukaryota; kingdom Fungi; phylum Basidiomycota; class Tremellomycetes; order Tremellales; family Cryptococcaceae; genus Kwoniella; species Kwoniella mangrovensis. Next base: position 1,221,539 of record NW_027062534.1, on the reverse strand, counting down.
GATGCTTTTGATGTTGAAGTGGATGATGAAGGGAGTTTACGTTTGGGTGGTGGTAGCATACCTAGTAAAGATGAACTAAACGAAACACAGGGTACCTAGTCAGCTTCGTTCTCATAAGGGATGCTACCATATGGCAATAGACCAGTATTATCTGATAATGATTAATGAAATTCAAAACACTCACCTTCCCTTTCCTCCCGCTATCTTAGTTTTCTTCACTTCCCTTTCCTCTCCATCCTCATCTACATCGTCCCCATTGTTCTTCGACTTCGTTTTATCGTCATCGTCCGCACCAGTCTTGGGTAAGCCCAGAGTAATCTTGACGGGTTTCCTAGCCTTCGGTATGGCAGGTTTGGCCGCCGCCAACGAAGAGGAAGAGCTGGCTATGGCGGTCGTCCGAACAGGTGGAGCAGGGGCAGCGGCAGGTCTGCTAGAAGATGATTCACCCTCTGATTCCGAGTCGGAGGCGTAATTGGCTAATAACATCTCGAATATGGTGCTTTAGGAGGTTTTATTGAAATCGAAAAGGTTGAACAAATCCAAGAGATATTTCGAATCACATCGCATCGTCTAATGACGTTGGTCTTCAGCTTGAAAGTGGCACTTTCCACTGAGACTTCAAATCACATTTTATCCATTTATCACACGATCTCGTCATCTGAGAGGGTCCTTCCATCGCTCAAGAGACGAAGGTCGATCAGCTGAACAGCATGGCATGCATAGAGAAGACTTTTGCTATGGTAAATCGGGAGAAAATCGATGATTCGTGTCGAATTTTGATCAACAGGATCTGGCATAGCCAGAAAAGTGGCCAAAAATCTTAGGGCGAGATGATGGAGCGGTCTAACATGCTGTCTTAAGGAGAAGTCTTTCGATTCTCTGCAAGCGAATAAAACATCCTCGGCAGTCCTTCGGGGCCTGGGTTCGAATCCCAGTCTCGTCACTTTTTTTGGCGTTCCGGTCGGTCTTCCTTTTTCTGCGTATTGTCAGGTATTGCCGTGCAAGCACTCACTCCTGCTATCAGCGAGTCAGGCCTATTGTCGATCCATATGTATGGTTGTGCTTGCTTAGAGGGAAGCTCGCAAATCGATGGAGATAATTCCAGGCGCCTGCACACTCAATTTGGACATCGCGGGATTGTCATTCGTCATTTCATAACATTGATAAACGACAGAATCATCATAATCAAAAGGCATCGTATCGTATCTCCAGCAAAAAGCAAGCCCGATCAACCAAATGAAGGAAAGAAAGAAGGGAAGAAGAAATAGGGGAATCTATATATACAGCAAGTTCTGTCGTGTAGTTAATATTATATTTATATATACAATAGGTAATTCGGTGATTCTCCATTTTATTCTTATATCTCTCTTTATACTAGAACACATAATTGATCCTTTTGGAGTTTTGAGGTATCGTAGAAAGACAAATAAGGTATACGGTATATGATCGAGTTGATTCGAGAGATAGAAATAGGAAATGATATATGCTAAGTACAGTTTGACGATATATGATAGGTGGTATGACAACGTTTTGGCTTGATTCGGTCTATTGGTATATGGGTTGTAATTTGCGTAGTTATGATTCCGTATATCAACTTTTGATTTAGTACTTTGAACTTGATTGGACCGAGGATGAGCGGAAGCAAGGAGGTCAATGAAGGGTGATCGACCAATGTTGATGGATTTAAAGGATCGTTGTTTTGAGCTTCGCATCGAGGGGAGACAGGATGAAAGAATATCAGATAGTCGACTAAATGCCATCGATCCAAGGTAGTGAAGAAACCGTCCGATCGATCAGACCAATCAAGCGACAAGAAACTTGTATACAATCGATGGGACAGGAAACAAAGGTCTCAAGTGAATCCTATCTCTCGAGAAACAAGGCTTTCCAGCAATGCGATATGGGAAGAAGATGATCGACAATTGCAGGTGATCTATGATAAATCGGGTAGTTTGTTGCGATCGAGTACTGAAACTTGTTGAAAAGGTCTTTCCTTCGAACATAAAGTTCGCCCTTGATTTTGTTACTTCACATTCTGACTTTTAGAGAGGAGATGGGATTCTCTACTCAATCCTACTAGGTTTTGTAATAGCAAAGTCTTTCCGTTGATTTGTCATGGAAGCTGATTTGTCGATCGGGTATATCGGTATATCGAGATTGGGATCATCTTCGAACGAACTGGGATCGAGCTTCCGATGAAGAGCTTAGAGCTCAATCCATCGTACTTGTCAACTTCGTTGGCTGAAAGAATCGTTGGTTGATACATCGATAAATGGGTCGGTTTTCCGTTTATGACAAGTAGTGCAGATGTTATTGATTGACTGTCAGATAGTCCGCAGTACGGTAGACAGACACGTAGATCCGGATGCACGTGAGGCTTCGATAACAGATCTGTAAGTCAATGTCGTAGATTTAGGTATTCGGGAGTATCATGTTTAAGAGCATTGCTAACTTCTGAGTGGATTTAACGATTGTAAGGAATTCGTAATAAGTCGATATGAGAAAGGTTTTTTGAGTCGAATGGTTCATTTCGGTTCAAAATTTTGATCTTGGTTGATAAAATGAATTTGTACTACTTTTTGATTGGTGTGGGTTGAAAATTATGACAAACCCCCATCAAGGGATGTCCAGTCATCTTGGTTGTCGCCAACATTGGTAAAATTGAAGTCCTATTGTGACAATCACCGTCAGCTATGACTGGCCCCGAACATTGCAGTGGAGATAACTCACGTCAAAGTTGAATGACCCATAATCAGCTGAATTAGGCATCTGCATACCCCCTGCAGAGAAGTCGAAGCTCTTCAAGAAATCAGCCGTGTCGTCAAATCCGAAATTGGTATCGAACGCCGGTTGCTGTTCAACAGGTTGTTGTTGCTGTTGCTGTTGTTGCTGCGGCTGCGGCTGTTGAACAACTTGTTGAGGCTGAGCGACTTGCATTTGGAGTTGCTGTTGCTGTTGCTGAGGTTGTTGCAGTTGAGTACCCGAGGCGTCAAGTCCGTTCTCCATCGGTTGGGTCTGGCCAGGGTTCACGACCGGCTCGTTCACAGGAGGAAGTTGGAAGACTTGTGATCTCGAAGAACCAGGTGCCGAACCAGGTCCAGGACCGTAATTCATTTCGCCAATAGATGGGTTATTGCTGGTAGGTGTCTGAGCGATACCGTAACCCTGGCTTGGAGTAGGCGCAGAAGGCGATTCGTCAATCTGTGAATTCGAGGCATCGGCAGTGGATGGTCTACCACCTTTAACTCCCTGTTGATTTTGCATGATTGCAGTCAGCCAAGCTGGTGGATTACCCAACGAGTTAATTGCGGATCCAGTTTTCCGTACCTTCGCATTTTTCCCTTTAGGCATTTTCTCAGTTGCGCTCTTGGGCAGTTTCTTGTTCGCTGAAGCCTTTCGCTTTCCTGATGCTCCAGTGGGTGTGGCTTCAGGCGCTTCCGCAGCAGTCTCGGTGTCAACGGTAAGGCCAGCACCAGGCTTGCCCTTCTTTCCTCGATTACCCATTGTAGGCGTTTCTTGTTGAGTGGGCATTCCGTTCATACCTACCTCGAATTGGGCGTTGTGCTGCATCGAAGGTGAGGTCATCCCCATCGGCGACTGCTCAGTCATTTGCGCCGGAGTCATTTGGGCAGGTGACATTCCAGTCATTTGAGCAGGCGAATTGGCAATGTGTTGACGGACAGCCAGCTCTTGTTGTTTCGCATACGCTGCTTGGGTCTGAGAGTACTGTCGTTGAGCTTCAAGGGACGGCCGTGGCATCTCCTGTTGCTACCCACCACGTAAGCTTGGTCTGATTTGTAGATGGGAAAACTCACCTGAGACATGCTACGTTGCTGTTGACCAGGCAGCTGAAGAATACCAGGAGCAGGCATGACAGACTTGGCCAATTCGAGTGCTTGTCTTCGGTGATCTTCCGGAGCTGGGACAGGGTTGGATCAACTTGTGTTTGACAGGTATCTCTCATACACTCACTTGGCTGTTTACCGACCATCTTAGCTTTCTTAGCGCTCTGATTGTCCATTGGAGAGCCGTCTGCACCCCGCTTTTGACCTTGAGGACTACTATTTGACGGGGATCCGACCACGCCGTTTTGCTGTTGCATCATCATTTGCGTAGGCATATGTCGAACGGTGCCACCAGGTGTAGTGACCGGCATTTGTTGATAGATTTGCTGTTGTGGATGTTGCAGTCCGGTGTTCTGAGGTTGCAAGTGGCGTTGCTGAGCATGAAGCTGTTGTTGTTGCTGGTATATACTTTGTAACTGCTCAGGCGTCATTCCTTGAGATTGACCGTTTTGATACAGCACTTGTCGCTACGGTACAATGCGTCATCAGTAAGAACTTGCTCAAAAGACAAAAGATTGAACAACTTACCCCATCTTGCATACCACTCTGCATCTCCATTCTTCGCCTGTGAGCCTCCTGTTCAGCTTGAATTTTAGCAGCTTGATCCCTCTTCATTGCTTCCACCTGTTGTAAAGTCGCTGTGACAGGTACGGGGTCATCTTGAGCATGATGAGATGGGCCCGCTTGACCACGTTGACCAGCGAAGTCCACTGACGCAGCTCTGACAGCAGCAGCGGGGTTGGCCATGGCGATACGAGCTGCAACAGCAGAAGAGGGTGTAGAAGAGGGTGTGATACCGGTGGTGGGAGCGGCGGTGTTGGGTTGAGAGGCAGTTGCTTTGTTTGCCGCATTTCTCTTCGCCAAGATTCGTTTGCTATCTTGGAAGATCACCCACCACTGTGACGATATCAGCAAAAGCTGCAATGAGACGCGAAGTGATAGCACTCACAGTATACAGATCACCCAGATCTCGGAGAGCAGACTGTCCATTTGAGGAGGTAGCTGTTTGTGGACTTTGACCGGTAGAGGCTTTGTCGTGAGGAGATGATTTCTCTTCTTTGATACGATCGTCATTGGTCTTGCTAGGTGACGACGATTCTCCTTTCTCAGGACCGAAGATGGAATCTGTCGGTGTTTGCTCATCCTTGGGCGAGGATTTCGATTGGGAAGGAGTTTCACCTTGGAGGTCAGTCGCGGAAATAGGAGCTTTGACAGGGGATCCAGTCTTGTTAGGTGATATAGTAATTGACTTGGCCTCTTCCGTGGTCTCGACAAGAGTCACATCGCCGCTGGATGTTCCATCTTTACGTGAAGGATGTGATTTGGCGATATCGGAGCTAAGAGCAGAAGCCGCGGCTCCGTATCCGGCACGTTGAAGACTAGATATCAGCTGACACTCAAATAGGCGACAACTCACTAATCCAGCAGAGCCGTATCAAACCCAATCTGAGAATCCTCATCCACTTTGGCCTTCTCTTGCGCAGCCTTGGCATCCTCCGCTTCTTTCTGGGCTACTATCAAAGCCGCTTGAGCTTGATCGACTATTCTCTGTAGCCTAGATGTTTTCTCCTCGTATCGTTGAACTCGACCAGCACGAGAATACTGGACGGGTCGGCTGAGTTGAGTAGATTGAAGTCTAGCAAATTTACTATCTGTGGGCTTGGCAGAAACAGCTGTAGGTCGAGGGTGTATGGTATTTTCGGCGAAATGAATTTGTGAACCTTCACCGTTTGTCACTGGTACAGTAGCTGAACGAAGGGGGAGGATTGTAGGGGGTGCACCGGTTGTAGCCATTGCAGAGGTGGACGCTTGCATAGGCTGACCCATAGCTGAAGGTGGTCGGATATGAGGAGGGATAGGTGAAGCGCTACGTGAAGCAGCTCGACTGACCGCCCGCTTGACAGGAGGTGGTGGGACTTGAAGGAGAGCAGGAGATTGGCCTGGACCGAGTTGAGGAGGTGGAGCGTGAGGGGGTCGAGCAGAGGGAGGTTGTGATGCTCTTTGCTGTTGTTGTTGCTGAGCGAGCTGTTGCTGACGTTGGTAATGCAACGCTTGTTGAGGAGGGAGCATCTGTTGCTGCTGTTGTTGCTGGGCATGATGCTGTTGAGCCTGCTGCTGGGCTTGCTGAGCTTGTTGTTGTTGCTGTTGCTGTTGATAGAACGCTTGCAATTGAGCTTGGCTGACCATACTAGCGGGAGGTTGTCGAGGATCGCTCATCTGTGGTTGCCACCCCATAGGTAAAGAGATTTGTCTACCTTGAGCGTCAACATAGACCGATCCATTGGCCGTGGTCATCTGCCGTATGCCCTGTTGCATCATCATCTGCTGTTGTTGTTGCAACATTTGCTGAGGGTTTTGGACCTGGGCACCAACACCGAGAGCTCGTTGCGCAGCAACTTTTCCATCTCGACCTTGTTGCTGTTGCTGATGTTGTTGCTGCATACGAAGCTGTTGCTCGATGTAGGCTCGATTTTGATCGGACATAGGCTGTTGGCCGTACTCGGGACCATTGCCATTGGCAGCGGCAGCAGCGTTCATAGCTGCCACCTGCTGTTGCATGGTTGCAGGATCCATGGCCTGATTCATGCCAGGATGCTGCATGTGGGGATTGGCGGACTGGCGGTGATCGTCAGCTGATGTCATCATCATCCACTTTGACGAGGGAAGGGAGGTCGTAGGGTACACTCACCATCGCCATCCTTGGTCCTTGCTGCATCCCGGTCAAATTCAACTCGATCGACAGTTATGGAGCGACAGAAGGTTTTGTTGAAGTGAAGCGGATGACAGAGGTTTGAGTGGATTTGATCACAGAGTATCAGGGTGATGCTGTGGGATAAGCATCCTGTCCGTCAGTATATGTTCTTGCTTTTCACACGTACACACACACAAGCAAGAAAAAACTTCTTCTCCCGACTGGAGGGTGGCATGTATCGGTACTACCCATAGCACTACCTCGTTCCCAGGCTAATTTCAAGGCATGATCGTACTCACCAGGTGACTCCGTAGTATCCAGTTCTAAGGCCTGATGATCTAGCACTGACCGACTTCGGTGACGATAGGATTATATAGTATCAGAGGTGTGATCGAGACGTAGGCAGTAGAGGGTGAAGGTGAAGAAGTAATTGGGTGAGTGTCGTCGTACAAAAGAGGATCGAGAGCAGTGTTGGTAATGAGAGGAAGAGCGAGAAAGGGTCAGCATGGGCTCATCAAAGGAAGGTTTTTCTACCGTCGATATACGATGTCCGAAAGAGGTTATAACGGTGATGAGAGTAGAAATATGAGGTAGAGAGACAAGTGGTAGTGACAATGTTGATGTATATGTAACGGAGTAACGGGAATCGGCACGGTCCGCTGGTAGGGGTTGGGGTAGGATGATAACATTGATATGATTCAACTCACGATTTGGTGGATTTGAGCTTGATAGGATGATTAGTTGCAGTGGGAACAGGTGAAAAACATGAAAGGAGGAGGATCGAATTGCCTTTTATATATGGTGAGTATATACCTCCTAGGCAATTTTATTCACTCTTGTTGTGGTTGTGTGGTTCTGAAGAGTGAGTGAGTGATGGATGAGTGAAAGGAAGGGATCAGCCGGAAAAGTGCAAGATCCTTTCGTTTTTGTTGACTGTTGGATCCTTCAGTCGATCTATCGTAGAGAGCTCATTCTGAATCTCTGTGGGTGATGCTGTGGGGGTGTGATGCTGCGGTGATGAGCTGATGGTATATCGATGTTGACAGTGGTGATAATGAGAGATTGTGGTTGTGAGAGAAGGGGAGGGGGGGTTTTCGTTTTGTCTATGTCTGGTATTTAGGCACGGCGCAACAACACTGCAAATGCGGTTTCATCCCCGCAGTGGCAAAATGTGGCACTCGATCACATCATCGCATGCTCAAGTTATCTGAGAGAAGAAAAAAACCATTCATGCATGTCATATAGTCATAGTATTTCATTATTATCTCAGATAGCAGAATAGTATATAAGAGAAGCATGAAGGAAAGATGTTTTGCTAAGCAGGTGACTGGAATGTCCGTGAGATACGAAAACGTTTTTTTTTTTTTATATACTTGTTGGGTTTTGAATTTTGTTTCTGTTTTTGTTTTTTTGTTTATGTTTCTCAACTTCGTTATCATTTCAGAATGTCCTTCCATCAAATTCCTTCTTGATCACTTCCCGAAGTATCAAAGAGATGGTTGCTCGATAGCACCAAATGGACATTCTCGAGAGATCCACTTGGCAGATACTACCTCATCGAACTCCGGTGAAAGTTCAGCCAGGTATCGATAGGGTGATCCTCCGCCACTGGTAGATCCTTCGGTTTCTCTGTCGGTACTATCACCTGTCAAACATCCCACAAACACAGTCAGACTCTGTTCAGACTGTTCCAGAGATGGGTTGACTTACCATTGGAATCGATCATCTCCTCGCCATCGTTACCATATCGATACGCATAGATGACTGAGGCAGGTGAAGGTGGAGGTGTGGCAGGTACATGCCGAACTATTATACAATAAATAACAAGAAAATCCCGATGAGTTCGAATCTCTTTCTCTACAATGATTTTCACTTGACTTACTCTTGGGGTTACCGTAGTTCAACCTTAATTCCCTTCTATCTACGACCAACCCTTGTAAACTCCATAGAGCTCTCTCGGCATCAAGAGGATAACGAAACTTTATCATGGCGGACGACCCATCATGGAGGGTTTGGATCTACACAAATCAGATCACTTAATCAGCTAAACATTCTACTGTGTATGAAGACTAGACTTTACTTACCCAATCTATTTCTCCAACCACACCGAAGACCCTCTTGAGAATCCCATGATGGATCTTGGTATTGATACCACCACAGAAAATCGCGGTATTACCCCATTGTGAGAATGGTTCAGGTCGAGGATAAAACCCACCATATTTTGGGGGTTGGAGGTACCCACGAGAGAGGGAATGGGCCATTCCGCATACTTGGGTAATGTCGAATGAGTTATATTGCATTTCGACTGGGGAGACCAATCCAAGGGGGAATGGAGTAAATTGAACAGGAATTCGGTGGAGTAAATCTTTATTTCGAGTTCGGACCATAGTGGTATTATTGGAGGTGAGAAGTAAACCCTCAGTGGGAGCAGCAGTAGGTCGAGAGTAGATCGTAGCGATATATCTAGTAGGGGTCATCTTGGCTGATGCTGATAGTATACTATAGTATGATAAATGACTATAAAATACGTTGTTTACTTTATAAATTTAGCACTTTTAAAGCGATTGGAGAATGTTGAAAGGAAGAGAATCATTTGCCGCTCAATGCATCCCAAGTCACCTTTATATATCTTACATCTCATCTTACTGCTCACTCAGAGTCAAGACTGGTACGATGGAATCAGACCAAGTAGTATTTTATGGAAATATAGTTCATCGGCGTCGTACAGAGGAGACAGGAATGACGACTCGCTCTGATAGGTAAATAATGAGTTGACCGTAGTGTATCGCCATACAATTTTTTTCTGGAAATAATGTTCATCTTATGACTCATGGTTCCTAGCCCTGTCGGTGATTCTCCGGATCTCACCGCAGTGCCAAGTGATCGTATAGGTACCTAAGGATTTGTGAATTTATGGAAATATAGTTGAAGAAACGTACTCCTCTTGCCACAGTGTCAAGATCCGAAACGGACGGAAACGTTGAACAGTGTGATAGCGCCTATCTAATCCCATGAGAGGCAAGGCTAGATGCTGTACGAGGTCTCAGATGATGTCAGCATGCATCGAAATCCAATGCATTGCAGTCTAAAGTGTTATGGTGGAATAAGGTTGGTATGTTGATTGGCATGTAGAAGTGGTTATTTTGGAATGGAATGATCCGACCCCGCTTCACAGATCAGAATATTGCCCTGAAATTCCCATGTTCGCAATGGGACCTGGCCGGATTCCCATTCAATTCCAGTTGAACCTTCTTTTTCTTCCTAGTCGAATCAATGGTATCGTTAAACACTACTTGTGCATCGTCGATCGACACTATGCACAGCATCTCTCAGCACACGAGAAGTACGACATCACTCTGTCATCAATTTGAATACTGTACAATTGTATAATGTGATGTATTGCAGTCGGCTCGGCCAAAAGCGATCGGTCCAAACACCTCACACTGTAATGCCACATCCAGTCCATCCTGTTACGCTCTTGGAATAATTAGTGCAGTGTCGGTATGTACGTACGTGCTACGGCGATACGATACAATCTTTATATTGCTTTCTTTCTAACAACATATTTACATCTCATCAATTACGACAGACAACACGAAAGACGGAAGAAATCTGTCAAAATTATCGGAGGAAGATGGATTCCTTGTAATGAGCATACTACTCTAGCGAGCGATACAGGGCTAACATCAAACCCATTTCTTCTCCGATTCAGACTCTCTACCCTTCGTGTCCGAATCCTTCTTCAACGATTCCCTGAGAGTACCCAGCGCAGCACTTAGTTTATCCAATTTCTCTCGAGCGTATTCCTTTGCCTACCATACCAACAAAAGACAAAACACGTCAGCTTATTATCCTACGACCACCCATTCACATAGTAGATTTTCAGATGATGTTGGGTAGATGGGTCACAGGGGACAGGTTCAACTCACCTTTTCATTAGCATTATCCTGTACAACCTTAGCATCACCTCTCTTTTCCTCCCATAATCTCTCCACAACCTCTCTCAAGTTGTTCATCTCTCCTTTGTAGTTATTAGAGGACGATGACATTTCTGGATTTTGGGCTTTAATTTCTTCCTGTGACAAAACTGATGATGGTGGTAGTGATGGAGTTGATTGTAATTGTTGAAAATATGTTTCCCGGGCAGCTTTCCAAGCTTCTTCTCTAGCTTGTTTACGTTCTTTCCATGATTTCCATCCCCACGCCATTTTACTGTCATCTGCAGTAGCTTGAGGCTGGATTTGAGGTGAACCAGCGTTGGTATAAATCGGAGTTTCGTGATCTACTGGTGCAGAAGGTGATGGAGGTGATTGATATCGTTGATTCCATCGGCAATGACCTCTTCCCCATTCATGTTGACCAGGCGAACCTGAAGGTAAAGTGTTGTTGGAAGAGGAAGAGGATTCGATCATTCGTCTTTCGTACTCCCTTCCATGTTCTTTGGCTTTAAAATACCAGGCAGTACCACCGATACCTAACAGTAACTATAATCATACATCAACAACAGTCTCACCTCAAGGGTGGTAAATTGATGGGAAGCGGAGGGGAGATGTGATGACTTACGAAGATTAACCTCCCTCCAGGTCTTCTTCCCCATCTTCTACCATATCTACCATATCCATCGTAATAATGATGATGATATCCTCCCCAAGGTCCTCGGGGAGGTATACCGCCAGCAGCGCCAGAAGCCAGATGAACAGCAGCTCCTTCAGCGGCACCAACAGCAGCTTCGGCAGCCGCCGGAGGGGGAGGTGGTGCAGCCCAGGCGAATCTAGAATAGTCGAGAGGTGATCCCCACCAATATCTACCGTGGTTTAATGGTTGACTAGGAAGCATGTCGATGGGAAGTGGTTATCAATTATATGTGCGGATAAGAACTTGTTATTGCGGTTGTCGTATGGATGTGATGTTGGAAGGAGAATACCCTTGACATGCACAGCCTGTCGACTTTATATACCTTTCAACCAGGTGTTCATGACCGACCTAGACTCTAAACGTAGACGTAATTGTCCTATCATTAGATTCATCCGCCGACGAGCTTGCATCATATCCCATTGGTTTGTTCTAGGATGGAGTGTGGGTTTGCTTCGGGTTTCGAAGCGACACGGTGATATTGACGCATATCCGTATGTTCGGCTCTGCATCTGTACTCGCAATATGTGCATTTGACTTGACATTTGGTATCGCGAGCCGAAGGGATGATCAGTTTTGCCGGACTATCAACGTAATCAAACTCCTATCCCCTTCCTATCCTCGGTTTTCAAGTTTATCACCGAGCATATCCATGTGATCATATGTCACTAATTGGTACGCTCATATATATAGAATACTGTCTATAAACCTCCACGTGTCCTTGCTCATCCTGTGTCATAGACATCTCTAGCATGAACATCAACCAGACGTGAAGCTGGCAGTCACATATACATATCATCTTTCATGCTTGGCTAGATCAGACCTGCACCAAATACATAACAGAGGACAGGACACCAGCACCCAAGCTATTTACTCGATCAATCTACCCAGTCCATTGCGAACGGAACACAATCACCATGCCGACCAAACAACCTCAGACCCAATCTCCAGCACAGTCTTCCGCAGCGTTACAGTCATCTTTCCAAACGCTCTTGGACAACTATCAAACGACCATACCAGCCCGAGTGAAGCTTATCGACTCGTTCCTGCTATTTATCTTCATAAGTGGGGTATTGCAGTTCGCATATAGGGTGTTGATCACCAGTTATCCCTTTTACGCTTTTGCCGGAGGGTGAGTGAAGGTCGTTACTGTACTGCTCTGACAGTCCTCACGAGAAGAAAAGATCAGATATACTGATTGATATCCCCTGATCCATTAGCTTCGGATCGACAGTAGGTCAGTTTGTATTATTAGCTGGACTAAGAGCACAGGTGGCTCCAGGCCGAGATGGGGAATTTAAAGAGGTTTCTCAAGAGAGGTGAGTTGAAATGTACTCAAATACAAATATCCTTCGTACATTCTCTCTTTCTTCCTATGAATGACCTACATGTAGGAATCATCGTCCTTCCATGACGCAGATTTATAGAGATACTTTCGCTGATGGTGCTACTACTTTATACTCCAAAGAGCATTTGCAGATTTTTGCGCAGCATCAGTCATCCTACATCTTTTCGCTTTCAACTTCTTGGGATAGGAAGAGACAAAGAGGAAAATAATACTGTAGACACTTATGGATCAGATGAAAAAGGCTTCACGATGGATACCGAATAATTGCATTCACCCAAAAGGATTTTGACGATTCAACGAATATATATATATATATATAGAATATCATGCATGTATATATAGGTATATATATATATAGAATATCATGCATGTATATATAGGTATATCAGAACGTGCAAGGTATAAGTTTAGCATCTGTTCATATACTAGTCGGTTATTCTGCTTTTCCCACTTTCTGTTTCTGGTCTACTTCGGTCGGATTCTGCTTTTGTTGTTATTTCGACCTCTTCACTCCCTTCTCTACTTCTTTCTCCAATTCGTCGTATAATGCCTTAGCAAGAGCGGGATCAGAAAGAACTGGCGGTAGACTAAGACCCAACGATGGAATCAGCATCGAGCTGATTCCAACGACAGCATACTGTGTGAGATAATTGAGAAACGAGTATAAGCTTACTCAACAACAGCACAGTCTCTGACCACGTCACCACCAGCAATTCCACTCCTGCGTTGGTCTACTACTTCTTTACCTTGATCTGCAACTTTCGGAGTATCATCTATCTCGCCTTGTCTGACAGGAGCAGAGAGGGCGAATAGGATCGATTGGACTGATGATATCGGTGAGGGTGTGATGAGTAGAATTAGAGGATAGAAAAGGATCCATCTATAATGAAAACCCAAGAATGAAGAAACACATAAGTCATCAGCTCCGTGGATGCTTGAGCTAGATTGATCACATGGTCAACTCACGATATTCTACTCAACCACGAGCTCACCAAACTACCTTTCAAGACCTCATCCCTCGCCCACGGCATAATCACACTAACAGCCTTGACATTACTTCTCACATCTTTATCTCTCACTTTCAGATTCTCCTCTGGTTTATCAGGATTGGGGATCGGTTTTATCTTTCCTCTCTGAGCAGCTTCTAACGTATCTAAAATCAACTGGAAGTGCTTGAACAACAACAATGAATTGAGGTTCCTTCGTCCAGTCGAGTTTACCAAATCGTCTTTCCTAATTCCCCTCTTCTTCTTACTTTGTGTATCTTCCACAGTGATATCCATTAAACTAGGTAAGGCAGCAGACCAAGTGGGAGATATCAATTGAACCACCCTTATATCCCTCTCGGCAGGCGAACGAAGTAAAGTAGGTAAGAGTGAAGTCAAAAAATGGAATTTGAATTCATCATTACCCCATTCTCCATCTTTAGGTTTAACGAATGACGAAGGTGTCACCTCCCATCCTTTCCCAAGGATAATCGAATCGATCCGCCTTCCACCTTCGCCTACCATCTGGACAGGTGCCGATCCCCACTGACGCATGAAGGCTGTGATTGTCTCTGGAGTCGGAGGGAGGGGTTCGCAGTGAAGTTGAGCGGCTGGGTTGGAGGACGTAGCTGAAAGACGGATCGTGTGAAGGATGGTCAATAGTGATTCGGGTAAAGGGGATGGAAGAGGTGGTAAGTATAGGATCTGAGGTGGGGAAGGGAGATGTAGCAGGGTGTCGATCAGTGTAAGGATAGTTGGTGTGGGTGGTGCCTATGATGAATGATCATATTGTGAAAGAAATGGAGCGCTGGATCAGTATGAGCATCAATTTGGCCAAGAGGAAAAAGGCGACTATCACTCACAACAACCAAGATCATCTTCCCTTTCCAGTCTCTCTCCCACGTACATTTCCTACCTCCCGCCCAAGCTTTCACGGATATCACTAAAGCGAAGATGAAAGCTCCGAACATGAGTTGGGAAATCGAAATGTTGCCGAAAGCAGAAGCGAGCGAGTGAACCGGCATGATGATCAACGACTCTGTAATCTCAGCAGAATCCTACACCGCTTTCCCCAACGATGATCAATGTTTTCTGCGTCTTCGGTGCGTCTTGCTCGTCGGCGTCCGAGTGTCTCGTATAGGATTGATACAGTATGAGGTCGACGATCCGAGTGGGTTCACTGTAATGTACGAGAATGCCAGAGAATCAGAACGCTAGATCTCAAAACACGTAAACGTGAATTGAACCGGTAAGTTCAACTCAAAAGATACCGACGGCTAAGTTATCAAATCTCAGAAACCAAAAAAATCTTGCGCCGCATCCCACATCGCATCCATCAAACACACCTTCCAAATCTTTTCCAATCTTCTCTTGTCGATAGATCCACAGAGACACAGTCACACTCACTTCCAGTCTCCAGACGAAGTCCCTCCCTCCAACTTCTGTGTCCTTTCTCTGCATTGACCCAAAAAGCGAAAGCGTCGTTGACAGCTTCGCTACGCGCAACTAGCAAAAACGTATGACGAGACTGGGATTCGAACCCAGGCCCCGAAGGACTGCCGAGGATGATTAGCTTTAAGGGAAATCTTCTCCTTAAGACAGCATGTTAGACCGCTCCATCATCTCGCCTTGATTTTTTTTCCAGTTTTGGCGTTTCATCATTTCAGATGGCTGGATCTAGAAGAATGACGGAGTTGGGTGTTCTGGGGATGCAGACATCATGTCAGCGTTGCATTGGATGAGGAGAATAGGGAGGGTTGGATAGACATACGACACGAGGTGTTCGGGGTTAACGGAGGATCGGAAGGGAGACATTCCTGGGATAAGAGTGAGCTAGTGATGGGATTTGCAGGAGGACAAGTACTCACTGTAGGTAGATTCGAATTTGACCGGGTATCGAGCGTATTCGAATATAGTGGTAACGAGTTATTGGGTCGATTGAAAGATTTGTTGCGAAAGAGAAACAGAGGGAGAGGAATGAAGATCTGCTGATACGGTCAAGATATATATAATCTGCGTGTGGTCAATACAAATTTTGTTTTCTGATGGACTTGTTTGATCTTGATGGCATTTCATCCCTGAATTAATCATGTTCACGGAGATCAAAAGAAAACGGGGTGATATGAATCATCACCACTTCAAGAGTAGATGAAGGAGGGGGAAAGATAAGAGAGCGATGAATGGAAAACGTACCCTGACGTTGTGTGTGTGTGTGTGCATCTCTGCTTCTTTATGAATTGTCTTTTCCAAGTTCAGGCGTCAGAAGAGGAATACAGGCTAGAATATTCTGAAGGATCACATAGATGGTCCAGAGCTATCAGTATACTCGAAACGAAGTCATGACTCATTCCCTGTACTTGAGACACTAGAGATCACTTCCGTGTATGGCGACATGAATGAAGTTCATCAGGACATATAAGAACTACGATGATTGCTTCAGTATCGACTGATTGATATTACTTGGATTTCCCTTTCGCTTCTCATTGCTTCTTTGGTGCTGCTTTTAAACCCGAATGATCCACTATAAACGTCCCATTCGTCTGGACTTTAGCATATTCGCCAATATCCACCCACCTAAAAGATCATTACACAAGACATTAGCGACTAATCTCAGGTACCACACTCTGAATTGATGGACTGAGGACACTTACCCATCATTTTCACCTCTTTGTCCCCTATCAACCCTGTCCAAAACACTTGGTCCTCTAATCCAGATCCTACCCTTGATCGGTTCGTTCCCTCCTTCCTCCTTATGTCCTTCATCCACTCTATCTCCCTTCAATACAACTTCAACATTCGATGCTGGTGGTCCGGAGTGTACGATCTCCTTTTCACCCGTGGACGTCTTATTCTCCCACATATCAACTTCCTTCAATATGTGTCCCACACCGGGAGATTGCAAGTCGTAGAAATGAGTGACGAATACTGGTCCGGTAGAGTACGGCGAGGGGTGAAGTCGGGTCAAAGGTAGAGAGAGTAGTAGGTGAGATGCACCCAATGCATCAGGTGGTGGAGCATCTACATGAATAAAATCATCAGGAATGGTGATTGAGCACGAAGCTGTTTATGTCGCACGAAAGCACTCACCTCCAACTAAGATAACACCCCTTAATCTCTGACCTGCTATACCACCTAAGACATTCTCCCTCATACCCGACCACAATACCCTATCCCACAGACTATCCCTGTCTATATGTCCCGCTCTGATTGAATGACCTTTATGTCTCGCAGCGAGAGTAGCGAAAGGGTGGGAAGTGAATGTGTATTGGAGTCGATTGAGAAGTGCGTGATGATGCTTGGGTGAGCTGTATATTTACCTCGAGATGAGCATCTACTGTGTCAAGCCAAGAGCTACCAGGATTTTCTCACATGAACAAAATGGTCGGTTTAGGTAGACCTTTCTCGTTATCTGCCAATACCTCCAATTCGGACGCATGATCCACTTCCTCCGGGTTCCAGGTGGGTTCGTGGTTTCCTATCAATCTGAAGCTTGCACCTGTCACCAGAACAGCAAAGTTAGCCGTGTTAATTCAAGGTGGGTCGCGGAGCTCGTGATTGATCATGATCATAAGGTAGTAGTCTATCGCTCACCAGTCCATACACTTGCAAGAGCAATAGTCATCCCCAGCGGAGTAGTCAACGGGACAGCACTTGCGACTGTATCATGCAGTGCTGCAGAGGGTCTTTTGTCCGCTGGGAAAAGCGAAAGCAGAGATGCTATTCCAGCAGTGACATTCTAACAATACAAACAAGCTCAATCAGCTTTTCTGTCCTTTTGCCGAGCTGGAGACAACAGAGTAGGTAGGAAAACCTAAGTCTTACTCACTATATGAGTAACCTTCGTAATTACGTTTTCATCACCTTGTTCAGAGTAATAATAACTATGAACATCCGAGTACGCATTCTCAGTTGTATCGTCGACTTGAGTCTGAGCTTCAGGAGATTCAGCAACCTCCCATATTTCTTCCCAATACTTCACATTGATCCCTTTCGATTTAGCTTGACCAACGACTTTTTCGCTCTTCTTTTGTGGATCTCCTACAAGGAGTATACCGACCGAGGAAGATCCTCGACATTCATATATCTCTTCGATAACATCTTCCAAGAGACTAACGTAGGTTACCACTATACCACCTGCAGGATGGGCAGTAGATTTCAAAGACGAGCTGAGTAGTTTTGGTGTAGGGAGGATCACCAATGGCCTGTCCTTTGTAGATGCGATGGAAAGTAATAACAGTGGAAGTGAGGTAGAAGGTGAAGGAGGCAGTAAGCTGATGATTGATGACAGGAGGGGTAAGTCGGGAAAGAGTAGTGATAGACCGATAGGGATTAATCGTATGATTTCTGATAGCCCTTCATCTGTAATCTGCAAAAGCAAATTGAAAATCAGCTTGTCTCAGTCTAATGAAAGATCAGTAGCTGATCTTACAGGCACATCAAGTATCCATCTTTGTTTTGTCCGATCCGTAATCTTAGGTCCATTCACAACGTCTGAAACGACTTTAACTGAATTTGCAGGTCTTACCGTCAACTATACCGATTATCTCAATATCAGCATCGTAACAAGTCACCTCAAACCAATATTCTTTGTAGAAAAACGTACAGGTGCACCTTGACCTGTAGCCCACGATCTATAAATCCCAGTCTCGCCGCTCTTCCTCACCGATGATACCTCGCTCTGTTTTCCTAGAAGGAGAGGATGAACGAGTGGTTGGGGAGTAGAGAAGAATCGATGGTAGATTGCTAGTGTCGCTAGGAGGAAGAGCAGGATGACGGTGAGATTGTCGATTTCAAAGTCCATCATAGACTATCTGATCTTGTGGTGCAGAGCGTTCGCTTGGATGGAGTCAACGATGGAATGGATGTCGACCCGTTGAGTATGATTTGGATGATTGATGGTCGTCGAAATTTAATCGGTCTCGTGAAATGTTGTCCGAGCGTCGTTGAGGTATGATCGTCTCCGACTTTGAAAGATAGTCACCCACTTGTACAATATCAGTATCCTACCTACTTTCTTTTAAGTGTAGAATGAGTGTTGAACGACAAAGACAGACGACGGTGGCTGCATATGAGATCAACTTATATGCAGCAGTCCAGTGGTCAATTAGTGGTCAATGAGTGGTACGCGTATTTCGCCTATCTTCGTACTATGCATGCTATGAGTGAGAGTGGAGGCAAGTCAACGTAATACCTCTCAGCTGATTTGAACGATTGGACAAAACGATTTGTTTGATTTCCTTTTCTACGAGTATGCATAACATACCTTCTGCATTACCACATATCAAGATGAGCACCTCCGAGCATACAGATGTGTATACCAATCATCCAGACGAGTACTATCCAGGTAGTGAGTCACCTCGAACCATGGGGAACACGTTGAGTGATGTTGAGTGAACCTTGAACCTTTCATTTCGAATTTGTCAGTCCGTCAGAGATCAAGACCTGGTGAAGCGCCCAAAGAAGAGATATACGATAAGACGAAAGATGCGTGAGTCTATCGACATCTACTTCTGCTCTCCTGCCGATATTCGTATTCACATCCAGCTAACTTGGCTACATGACAATGTACAGGTATGGCAACGTCGTGACAGACAAACCCGCCAACCGAGCCATCCTAGCCTCACAGCGCCGTAGGTTGGAACACGAATCGAAGCTCAAAGCGCAGCGTAGCCGCCAGGAAAAGAAGGAGCAGGATGAACGAGGGACTCGCAACAATCAATCAAAGTCGACATTCCGAAGCATATTACCTATCATCCTCTTCTTACCATTATTATCCCATTTTCTCACCAAGTCATACACTTTCGGTTTATCTCCCTACTTCCTTCCACCCCTGAGGAACTACTGGAACGAATTTCCCCTGAATCCATACAAGATTCAACTTAGGACGTTCACTCCCCAGGAGCTGGTCTTGTATGATGGGTCAAGGGATGATCGACCGGTTTATCTGGCGATAGACGGTGTGGTATTCGATGTTAGCGCGAATAGGAGGATATATGGGAAAGGGGGCAGTTACAACATGATGTGAGTATTTGACTTGCACTCCCTTTACCCCATCGCCTCCATGTATGGGGTGAAGGATGGTATTCCGATGGTAATGCTTATGATGTCGCTGTTGTCGTAGGGCCGGAAGAGACGCTTCAAGAGCATTTACGACGGGATGTTTCGAGACTCATCTTACTCACGATACAAGGGGATTGAACGAGGCTGAACAAGCGGTGAGTTATGAGTTATACTCCAATATAGTGTAAAATTCTGACTTGCTGTATTATAGTCATTACAACATTGGAGATCTTTCTTCATGAATCACGAGAAATACCATAAGATAGGATATGTCCTCAACCCGCCTCTCACAGATCAAGATCCGATTCCTGAACCTTGTCGAGTGGCCGAACCAGATGCAGGAAAGGATGCAGGTCAACATGCACCAGGTGAACAAGCTGCTAAGAAAGGTAAACATAGGCCTGGACCTGTACAATAACTATGATGCCATATTCGTTCTACGACCGTGATGTGTGATATGTATATACATACAAAAAATAATTATTCTTGATAAGTTGTTCTATCGCTTCCTACCTGGTGGTGGTGGCGGTGGTAAACTGAACAAACCGCCTCCCCCGCCTCCCCCGCCTCCCCCTCCTCCGGAAGAGGTAGACGAAGGTGTAGATTTCTTATTTTCCCTTCCTGGTATATTAATCTTGAAAGTCTGTCCTTCCTTCAGCGAGTAATCTTTGGGCGGTGCAGCCGGTTTGGAAGGCTCCGAAGTGTTGTTGGCGGATGAAGAAGGGGTGGATGATCGTTTGGCTACTGATTGAAGGGCGACCTAGGGAAGCCATGAGTAGTATCAGCATCGACATCTTGAACTGGGAGGGATGACTGAATACATGAGAGGCACAGGGGAGCGGTGGGGTCTTTATGCAGATAAGAAGAGAAGTAGAGTAACATCCACTCACCTGGAAATCAAATGCCTCTCCTCTTTCCTGGAAACCCATACCTATATATGCTCTCTTCCCTCCCTCACCTTCTACTCTCAATACGAAGTACCTCGAGCTATCCAGAACAGGCTGCACCTGAGACCACGGGGAGACATAGTTGACTTGAGCGAAAAGTTCACCTGTACTTGAATCCTAAACGCTTGGTTCAGCTCATGTCAGATAAGGTAAAAGGGATAGTAATTTGACCCACCTCAAGACGTATATCACACCTTGTGCCTATCTCCAACACCCTCAATCTACCTTTCCACAAGAATGCTTCTACGTTCCAATCGGCTGCTTTGTATCCTGAGGCAGACGTTCGAGGGGGTACTTGGTAGACTGTCTCCCGTTTATACGGTTAGCGTAAGAGTTCACCGTTGTGCTGGGCTATGAGGGATACTCACCCATCACCTCCCTCGAGACGAAGAGGACCGACTCGATCTCATCTGATAGGAAATCCATATCGGTTGTATGGTCTCTGGTCCAATGGTGTGTGTTGAGTCGTATATCGTATATCGAGGTTTAGATAGCTTTTGTCTACTTTGTCTGGTGCGGGGTAACAGGCGTATTCCACGCGTCACACTCGTGCCTTGTTGTGCCACTTAACAGGGATGGACAAATATAGTCGAGTGGCAAATCAGTCCGGATTCCCATCCCAAGGAGGGGTATGACGACATCTCGCTCCCCTGCATTCCTTTGACCGCAATTCTCTCTCGGAGTCCACTGGCAGCGAGAGTGACAAACACGCCATCGTCCAAGAGGCATATATATACAACAAGAAAAATCAACTCACGTTTTTACTCTTTCCTTCCTTCATTATGACATCGATCAATCAAATCAACATGACCGGAGACAAGAACGAACAAGAACAAAGTGAGTACGATCCCATCAGTTCCCACCGTTCACTCACTACACTTCATGACCTAGAGCCATCATCATCCTGTCATGGTATCTTTCTTGCCACTAACATTATGTATCTCTTCACTGAACAGGCTTCAACATCCTCCCTCACCCTGCGAAATCCAACAACCCTGCAGATCTCAACTCCGAGCCTGCCGAACATGGTGGACTCCAAAGTGCGTCCTACAACGCTTACAATGCCAAGGGTCCTCACATCCCAAGTCATGAGATTCAACAGGGATTAGAGAAGCCCAAGACCAGGGAAGAGGTAAGTCGGATTTTCATTCTTCCAACTCAACTCAATTCAACTCATCTTAATCTCATTCGATATCTTTCATTCCCTATGATGCGCCTTTCCTCGTCATATCTGTTTCTTTGGGTAATCGCTGTCGCTAATCTCCTTTACATGTTCACAGTTAAAAGCCGAAGCTGAAAAACTCAACTCATAATCTCCCCATGTATTCCTTTCCAAATCTCAAGTAGTTGTACCAAGTCCAAAGCAGATGATATGTCATGCAATGAATGCTACGTAAAGACGATATGAATTGAGCTACCAATCACAAGTCCGTCTCAATTGTCCCTCTAGCTGGTACACAATCGCACTAGATCCCCTGAAAGCGCACCCCCTTCTTCTCTTTTACAAGACACATCCATCATGACCATTACTCATATATACATCCCCCAATCACTTATCTCTCTCGGTGGGGGTTTAGGTGTCCGCATCACCACATCGCCGTCCATTTCAGTGAAATATCTCTGTGGTTCTCCTTGTCCTTCTTCGGGTATTGAACCCAGACCGGTATCGGACCCAGTACCTACAGCCCATCTAGCTTGATCTGCTTCTTCCTCTGTCTCGGGTGGTGGAGGTGGGTCAGTCTCGAGAGGTAGGATTAAGCGGAATCTAAAGTGTCGATATCGTCAGTTTGTATATTTTGATTTGTGCATAATACGAGAACGTCAAAACGGAGAAAATCGATAAGAGATTTTGGAATATGATTGCAGACCATATCATATCATATCATATCATATACCTTTCCCGTCACCTCACACACAAGGAGACACGTAGTTGAAGGTGGTCCAAAGATCTCACTTACGCATCTTTATGATTCGAATAAAATCTATGTAATCTCTTTTCCCTCAGGAAACCTAATCTATCGTATAATGAGAGGGAGGGTGCATTATCGTATTCTGTTTCTAGGACTACCTGTATTCCATAACGATAAATTCCTCTATCAGTATCGCTTCGTCTGAAGGGATTTTCACTGGCAATGTGACGGCATTGAGCACAGTGATATTGACTCACCTCATGAGCACCTCTACGTGCCATTTCTTCGATAGCCAGATTGACTAGTTTACTTGCTACCCACCACAGATGAGAAGAGAAATTTGAATCAGCTCGATATCCCCTTTTGAAATTCACAATAATCATCTGATCTCGTAGAGGAGCGGGTAGCCTCAGAGGGGGTGTTGTGTCATCCTAGAAGAGATAGCACCTACCTATTCCCCTCCTCCTCCAAGCTCTATCCACACTCAGCATCGCTATGTACCCCCTATTCGTCTTTCCACGATGAACATCCTGTTTACAGATGATCGTAGCTATCGGGTTGGTCGAACTGGATGAAGGGAAGACCTGCATTCGTTACTTATAGAGTCAGTGCACCCAGTCATTCAAATAAACTGGGATGAGATTCCGTATCGTTGCTCTAATTGGGCATCAAGAACGTACGAGAAAAGCAAGGTGTGGCCTGCAAAGAACATCTTATCAGCTCTGTGCTGTGAGGTTAGATGGATGGTTGTCAGCGGAGATGTGGACATACCATTCAATCAAGAAGTATCTAAACGTATAGACTATTCGTACCATTCATCAACTAAACATCTCCATCTTGTCGTGTTCCGACCGGACTTCGATAGTTTGCAGAAGTCATAGAGGACAGGTGGGCTTACCATTGTACCTACGATAAACAATCAGATAAGCCTTGAACTGGACCTAGAGTGAAGGCATAAAAATTGCCGAAACTCACGGTTCAGACAGCTCCTGTTCTACCAGCCTCATCATCCCAGGTAAATCATCCTGTTCATTCCTGAACGTTCGGTAGAAAAGCTCATCTCCTTTATCATCTACTATCGCCTTGGCCTTGGCTTTGCCTTTGTCTTTGCTGTCATTTGTATTCGTAGTCGGTGCTATATTGTGGTCAATGGATGTAGAGGGAGCATGGAGGGCGGAGATCATCGGTGAGATCGAAGATACACAATGTTCTTTCGGTGGATGATACAACAAATTAGCAAAGTTGTTGAACAAGAGTGCAAAGAAAAATACCAAATCCAAGTTCGGTTTGTGCTGGAAGACGCGTGTGGAGGTTTGACGATGCCAATGTTTTGAGTGAAGGTGGGTGGCATAATCACATCGTCTTTGGTCGGTCTGCTATTTGCTCCAGTATCGACATATTGGCGTATGTCCCTCATGTACTTTGAGCCCGGGACTTGAACGAGGACTTCGACTGCGCCCCCTAGGCCCTTGTCCGATGCAGATAGAGGATGAGCATATGGTAGACCCATTACCTTCATCGCATGATGTTTGTAGCGTTTCATCCCTTGTGTGTATCTTTTTCAATTCCTCAACCCTAAATTCCTAATGTTCTCATCCGATCAAAGTGGATTTGGGGATCCGGATCCTTCCATAACCTTCCATACGTAGCTTCATGGGATGAGTACAATGGAAGATTTTCACTCCCTCGAAATTTTGCGGATTCCCCATCGACTTCGACTTAGAACTCCTCGCTACTTTAATTCTTTTGCGATCGATTGTCGTTTCGTTATTCTCATTTTCAACCTGAGGTCTTCTCTTCTCCTCAATACTTGCTAAATCCCTTCTCCTCATCGTGCTACTGACATGACACAGTCCTGCAAATCCTCATCTCCGAACGAGATTGCATCTTCGCACGTACTGTTAAGGCAGAGACCCTCCCGGCTTGAGCTCCCTTCACCTCTCAATCGGTAAGTGAATTTCATCATTGCTTTCTACTGTCCATCTATCATTCTTCTGTGTGGACGCTAACAGTTTCAATAAAAGTATGACCCACCTCTTGCCCTGAACTGGTAAACGGTCATATCATAGCAAACCCGACCTTTGATCCCCCGGCGACGTCGAGTATCCTCTCGAGCCAACAGATCGTGTATCTGCTCATGAGAACTTATGGTATGAATGATCACTTCGAATCGACCCTGAATCCAACAATAAGGAAACACATCACAGTATACCAGTGTAGGATGACGGTACACAACATGGCGAAATGATAATTTGTCAACATACTGCCACTTTCGCCTTTGATACAGAATAGATCCTTTCGACCTCCCAGACCTGTAGCTCGCATTACCGACTTATGTCATGACACTTCGAATCGATAATACCAGTGATTATCTCAAGCATAGCTCAGGTAGGTACCATAAGATTCAGTTTCATTCACCTCAACGCCATCTGCGGACATCCTGATGATACATCACATCAGGTCCTTTTTCTGAATGACCACACGCATGACTAAGATACTCGACGTGATCAACCACCAGCGACCTCGACTGTCAATGGTAGCGCTTTCTGTGACGAGTATCTTGTCTCGACCGCCAAAGTGCAGACGGCATTCCCACCGCTATCGACCGTATCCTCCACTTCGACTCTCAGCCGTCACCCATACCCACTTTTCCTTCAGACCAAGCACAATTGATCATAAAACATTTCGAATCACTCGAACTTACTAAGGCCCCCTTCATGTACGTCACCACTACATCGGTCATCGCCTCATCACCTTCTCGCTCCTCGACAGACTCGCAAGTCCTCCTCCACCATCATTCACTCCCTCTATTTCACCTCCGGCCGTCCCCCGCCCTTCACCCATTCGATAACCCCTTGGCCCGATCCCGTCCATTCAGATTTACCCCAAGCCCTCGTCGAATCTCCGAGAATTTAGAACGAATCATAACAATGCACAAAAAACGGAAAATCAATGGCGAGATGATGGAGCGGTCTAACATGCTGTCTTAAGGAGAAGATTCTCTATTAAGCTAATCATCCTCGGCAGTCCTTCGGGGCCTGGGTTCGAATCCCAGTCTCGTCACTTTTTGAGAATTCTCGCAGCGCCTTGGGTGTTTCCATGGTGGAACTATCGTTTTTGGTGCTTAGAATGGGGTTTGGAATGGACTGGATGGGTCAAATGGGTTGAAAGGAGTAATTTGGAGCGAAGGAGCAGTAGATCATCGG
The DNA here is from genome assembly GCF_000507465.2 of Kwoniella mangroviensis CBS 8507. Taxonomy (NCBI): domain Eukaryota; kingdom Fungi; phylum Basidiomycota; class Tremellomycetes; order Tremellales; family Cryptococcaceae; genus Kwoniella; species Kwoniella mangrovensis. Next base: position 1,195,913 of record NW_027062534.1, on the reverse strand, counting down.
GTTTTTAGAATATTGGAGATGTTGCGACCTCAGGGAGGAACATCTGGGAAATCTGGGAAAGTTGAATACAAATTGGATTGCAATGGTGAGTAGGGAGATTTCATCGTTATAAAAAATGTAAATATGAATTATCCTATTAAAAATGGTATGGTATGTATGAATATGTATGCTCTATGCTAAATCTAGACCAAGATTAATATGCAACCGAATTTATGCGAGAAATTACATGGTAAAACGGAATAGAAGAGAAAGAAGAGAAAAAACCGTAAATTGTCGTGACGTTGCTGACATTGCTTTTTGTGTTGGAAGTGTACCCCAGTATTCATGATCCATCCCCATCATTCTACGCTCTTGAATCTGCTCTATCCAGTTCTTCCCATCTTTACGCTTACTTGCTCAGCTGCTTCTTCCTGAATGCATCCATCATATCCCTCTGAACGTTGGGCATAACAGGTTGGTGATTCTTGTATTCCATCGAGAATTCACCTGCACATGTCAAGTCAAGCGTAATCAGCACAAACTAACAACAATATCATGATGTATATGTAATGTTGTTATTTGACTCACCTTTACCCTGTGTCATACCTCTAAGTTGACTCGAATATCCAAACATATCATTCAAAGCGACCTCAGCCGTGAGAGTGAACTCATCATCTCGCACTTCCGTATCCACTATCGTACCCTTTCTCTGATTCAAAGCACCAATGACATTACCTTGGAACTCGATCGGAGCGACCACTTCGACAGTCATGACAGGTTCCAAGATGACAGGTTTGGATTTCTGGAATGCTTCTCTGAATGCTCCGATAGCTGCTAATCTGAATGCCAACTCGTTCGAATCGACCGAATGTGCCGATCCATCTTCCAGAACGAATCTACATCCAGATATAGGATGACCGGTAAGTAATCCTCGATCTAAGGCTTCTTGGAAACCCTGTTATACAGATAACACATGTCAGCCTGGCTCTATGACATGCAGGGTTTAGCAAAAGTCGAACTCACTTTCTCGATAGCAGGGATAAATTGATTAGGGATGTTACCACCTATTATCCTATTTTCAAATGCCGTGTCCTTGTTGGTATCCGGATCCATCTCCATGGGTTCCAATTTACCTATCACTCTACCGAATTGACCTGAACCACCCGATTGTTTCTTATGTGTATAGTTGAATTTGCTCTCCTCCGTTATCGTCTCTCGGAATGCTACTCTGGGTTTACCAGTGACACACGCGACGTTGTACTCTCGTTTCATTCGTTCGACGTAGATGTCAAGATGCAATTCTCCCATACCTGAGATGATGGTCTAAACAAGTGGAGCGTAGAACAAGTCAGCGGCGGTCCACTCGTCGTGCTTTCGTACTTACCTCCTGCGATTCCGAATCGACATGTACTCTGAATGTAGGATCTTCTTTCTGGAACCGGTTCAATGCTCGCGAGAAATTAGGTGTTTCGTTTCCTTCAGGTCGTATTGAAAGTGAGATGACAGGTTCGGGAACGAACATCGATGTCTGTATGTGTAAATTGGTAAGTCGGGTCCATTCCCATGGAAATGTGGAGAATGTGTCCAGCTTACCATTGAGAAGGTGGTCGAACCGTCCGTGAATGTATCTCCTGATGAACATTCTACACCGAACATCGCACAAATCTCTCCAGCTCCTATAGATTCAACATCCTGGACACGGAGATCCAGATGAACCAGCTTAGTTCTTTCCACCTCGCAAATAACAACAGCACCTGTCTCACTCACCTCCATTTCATCCGAATGCATCCTGACCAATCTGGGCACCTTGACCTTCTTTCCCGTTCTAGCATTGTATATCACCCCACCTCGTTTGAGTTCACCTTGATACACTCTCATATACGTCAATTGACCATATCGTCCTTCTTCCAACTTGAATGCCAGGCCAACCAAGGGGGCTTCGGCAGCGGGAACCAAGGGTACAGGCGGAGCTTGAGGTGGAAGAGCAGCGTCCAGCGCTTGGTTGTGAACTTCATTTGGATCGGGGAGGTATTGACATACACCGTCTAACAAAGCTTGAACACCGGTATTCTTAATGGCTGATCCCATAAAAACGGGTGTGAATTTGAGAGATACGGTAGCTCGTCTAAGAGCTTGAGCGATATCTAATTCGGTGATGGGCGATTCGTCCAGGAAAAGGTCACATAGGGTTTCGTCCGCTTCGGACAACTGTTCGATGAGCTCGGCTCGTTTCTCCTCAGCTAGCGCTCGGACGGATTCAGGTATTTCATCGGTCTCGACGACTTGATTACTGGTTGGAGCAGCGAATGAGCAAGCGTATGCAAGAGTGGATTAATGTTCACGCCATACTCACCCCTTGACACCCTCGTTGTACAAAGCTTTCATCCTGACTAAATCGACCACACCTGAGAAATCTCCTTCGGCTCCGATAGGTACTTGAAGGGCAGCTGCATTCATCTTCAATTTACCTCGAAGCTGCTGAATCACTCGGAAGGGGTTTGATCCGGCTCTGGTATATCGAGATTGATTAGCTCAGTGCAGATTGTCCTCATTCAGCATTACAGACAGGACCGATGGTGAAATCCAACTCACCGATCCATCTTATTGATAAAAGCCAATCTAGGAACATTATACCTCCTCATCTGTCTATCGACCGTTATCGTCTGTGATTGAACACCCGATACAGCACACAACACCAATACAGCTCCATCTAACACTCTAAGAGCTCTTTCAACTTCGATAGTGAAATCGACGTGACCGGGAGTATCGATGATATTGATTGAATATTTCTCTTTACCCTCTTCAGAACCTGTGCCATGCAAAGTCGCACCTTCAGCCAACTCCGTTGGAGGAGGCGGTGAAACCCAATCTGCGAATGTCGCTGCTGATTGAATGGTGATTCCCTTTTCTCTCTCCAATTCCATGGAGTCCATCTTGGCTCCTACGGCATCTCGTCCTCGAACTTCGTGGATATCCCTTATTCGTCCGGTATAATACAAGATTCGCTCGGTAAGAGTGGTCTTACCCGAATCGATGTGGGCGGAACTGCGAGTGAAATTAGGTCAATAAGGTGATGCGTGATTATTTCATGACATGGTACGAATCATACACAAAAGTCCGAGTGAAGATTTTACTCACATTCCCACATTTCTTTGCCTCTTCAACCTCTTCACGTCACTATCCTTCAATACCGGTAAGACTCTCTCTGGCCATTCCTCCTTTGGTTTTTCCTCATCTCCTACTCTGACAGAGACAGAAGAGCTAAACGATCTCTTTGAGCTTGAAGTTGAGGTCGATCTCAGACTCGATGAGATAGTTCGAGGTTTGCCCAAGGGAGATATCGAAGGTGAAGAAGCGGTCGAAAGGATCGGTTTCCTCGTGAGGATCGTAGGTCGGACTAGAGGTGTCACGGGGGTGTTGGCCGGGAGGGATCGGATTCGCGAGGCGATCCGAGGAAGGGATGACATCTTGACTCGATGTCTTTTGGTGTTGGGTTGTGTTGTCGATGAGAATCGATGAAGGACAAAGGCCATAAAAAGTCGAAAATCCAATCTTTTTGATTTTGATTTGATTTTCGGAAGGGATTGGTTCCTAGCTCTCCGGTGGAAAAAAAGACCCTTTGTTACCACCAAAAATTAAATGCACACCCATTTAAAGAGACCCATCATGAGAAAGTCGTATTTGCCGCTTGAATCATGCTGATGAGAGATGTATCTCAAAGTTGTTGCTCCTGACAATACCCATTCGACCAGCGTAGCATCGAAAATGTCGTCCTCATCCACTCAAGTAGAAAGAGCAGCAGATAGGTCATACCATCCCAAGGGATATGTGAGTGATATCCCACAAAGAGAGATGGTAGATCGGTTCATTCCGGAGCAACTGATCTTCAAGAGCTTTCGTGCTGACAATCTCTTTCATAGGGCATGTCGCCTTCCCTTCAACGGGCTAGAAAACCATTCGTACTCACCAACGTTCTCATTGGAGGAACACTGTTCGCATTTGCCGTAGGGGTTTATGTATACTCCATATCGGCGGTCAAACAAGATGATTTCGTAGGTCTTGGTTCTGGCATTTCAACGAATGTATCATGATACTGACATTGAAATATGGGCAATACTATACAGTCCGACGTAGAAGATCTTCTACCTCCATTGGAAGAACGACGTAAACTCGTTTCTATCGAAGACGAACAGCGTGCTTCCAAATCCCTACAATCGATTGCCTCCGCTCTGCCTCTCTCTTCTTCCCCTCCTCCTCGATCACAAAGTGCGAATACGCCATTACCTTACGCTACATCAAGTGGATCATCACCTTCGAAGGATATTCCTCAACCTGACTTGACTGGCGCTACTTTGCCTTTACTAGAGAGTAGACCAGGATCAGGATCAGGCTGGGGTATAAAGAGGATAAGTGAATTGGAATGGATAAGGAAAAGAGGGTTGGTGGACCCCAATGGGAATGTGTTGGTGTGGGGAGCACCGAATGTCGATAGGATTGGAAATATCACCGCTGATAAGAGTGGGAAGAGGCTGGTATAATTGAGCATGGGAGGAAGTGCACACTAGTCATCGAGAGGAAGATATTTTGACCTGAAACCTTACGGGAATGCTATCGTAACAAGATTCATATGTAACAGAACAATCATCATAACAGTGCATATATAGTACAACGACGAGATGAATGACCACCACTTCTCTGTTTTCGCTTTGACTCTCATGTAGCGGGCTATTTCACAGCAGCGGTCAGTTGATCGACACAGTCCTTATCTTTAGATTGTCTGGTTCGGTTGTTTGGCTTACTCACCCTCAAAGCTCTCAACCTCTCTGCCAACTTGCCATCCTCCTCTTTATTACCCAAACTACTCTCCGTCTGACTTGGTGCAGGCTCCTTCACCGGTACATTGGCCTCTCCTAAACCATGTTGAATCTCCAATCCAGCCTCGTCAGCAACTTGTTGCATCAGATTATCAACTTGATCTTGCGGTGTGGTCAGAGCGGTCGTATCGGACATGGTAGACTCCATATATGAAGTTTGGACGTCGAGATCTGAGAATTGAGATTCGAATTTGTCCATGACGAGGGATATCTACAGTGAGAACAGATTAGCAAAGTCTTTGTCCTAGGGTCAATGGGAAGACATAGTATAAGATGAACGAGCTGAAGCTCCTAAGAGATCAAACAAAGACACAGAGGGAATAGATGAAAATTACTCACCCTTTCAAGATTCATACTCTCCATAGCCTTATCCATTCCTTTTACGACACTCCCCATACTGTTCGTAACGCTCCTCATCGTCACGGCAGTTTCAACTCTGGAAGCTACAGCGTCGATCCTCGATGCTAGTCTGAGCAAGTTCAATCCCTCGGTCTTCTTGCGGATGGCATTTTGGGCGTATATCCTAGCTCCGTCGGTATTGCCTTTTGAGAGGGCCTATACCACATGCAGTGTTCAGCATTGAGCCACAGATCATAGCGAATATAGATAACACTGATAATTCCTCAAAGATAGACGCCTAATCGAAGTTGCAAAATCCCACTTACCTGCTTCAGCTTGTTCTTCTCTGCTATCTCATCTTTGTTGGCCTTCTTAGCTTGACGCTGTAATGATTTGGCTGTGAACTATAGAGTAGCACGACCAGGTCAGTTTGAGTGACTGCAGGTGGCGGGTACCATATCAACCTACTTTGAGCTGGAAGAGGGATTCTGCGGATGGGTCGTGTCAGCTGCAATGCTCTTCTCAGATCTGGTGAGTAGGCATCTCACTTTCTAGGTTACTCATTGTGTCTTAGGATGGGTTGGTAAGGAGATGAAGTAGATGGATGTAGGTATGCATGAATGTATGTACTGTCCCAACATGGCTACTGTATGATCTTGCTGATGAGGGAGGGGGTGATGCTGAATCCAATTTGATTCCGTCGGGGTTGAGGATGAGCTTATGACGTTTGAAATGAGGAAAGAGGGAGGGAAGGGGGGAAACGAATAAATGGATGTTATTGACTCCTCATTACCTATCCCCATATCATCTGTCTCTACACCACACTGTCAACATCCCCCATCCTGATCACAGCCTCTGCATTGGACCCACTCTGCTCATCCGAGAAAAGTCGCCAAAGAATCGCAAAAACAACGCACTAAAATCGTCAGATACACGAGCGACGAACACCACACCACACCTTGTCCCCGTCATGGCTCTCCTTCATATCTTGGCGTATGCAGGTGGACTGGCAGCGTTCCTATTTGTAACTTTATCTCTAGGTGAGCTGGGCATATGATTTTGCTCATCCAAAGAAATCATGACAGCTAATACTCAACTTGTCAATTCCACACCATAGCGAGTGGGTTGCTATGGCTCGCCGAATTGATAGAAGAACATTCAAAGTATGCTAAATCCATAGGTACACGAGCCATCTACGTGAGTTCACTCCATCTATCACTCTCAGAGCACGTACTAACTTATCCTCTTTATACACATATATAGGTTATAATATCCCTTCACGTATTACTATACTTCACCGACTCCCTACCTATCATCCCTGTGCTCTTCTCTATAATCTGTCATCTAGTCTACCTCCAGAACTTCTCCTCTTCATGGCCATACATCTCTTTGACATCTCTCAAATTCATCTTATCCTGCGTATTGGTCATTGCAGATCATTTCATTTGGTTCTTCCATTTCGCTCATCTAGCTCAGGAATCTAAGAAATTCAGAACCAACCCTTCCAACAAATATCGTTATTCCAATCAAAATCGCTCATCCACCGTGGCATTAGGACCGAGCTTTGGAGATGTAGCTGCCTTCTTTGCAGTCTGCGTGTGGTTCGTACCGCTGTTTTTGTTCTTGAGTTTGAGTGCGAATGATAACGCCCTACCTCATTTGTGTGAGTGAAAGTCTCTTCTTCTCACTTACATTTTACTTGGGTAAAGTTGCTGACAACGTTCGACTTGTAGCGACTCTTTCCTCCGGTCCTGCTTCGCCATCCCCACACTCAGTGGACCTCTCATCCCCTGGTCCAAGCTCTGGTGGAACATCTTCGCCAACCCACCGACAAATACGCACTCGATCATCCACCTCACTCGTCAAATCGGTCCTCAACCCCCTATTGTCCCTCTTACCTAGAGTCAGAAGGAGCGGTGGAAGGAAGAATGAAGAAGGCCTGATCGCACCTAGGACACCAGTTAGGGGTTCTCCATTACATTCACCTGTGATTATGCCTCAGCAAACGCCCAGTTATTTCCCATGGGATTCATCCGAAGATACCTCCAGCTCGAATTCGCCAAGTCACCTAAATCTCAATTTGGGTGTGAACGGTAATAGATCGGTCACTCCTCCTCCGCCAAGAAGGATTCAAAGTGAATTGTTTATATCAAAAAATACCAATACCACGAATCCTAATCCTAGGGGAATAGCGACGAGGAACGGTCAGCCCGCTAGTCCCATACCGGCTGAACAGAAGACGGAGATTATAGAAAGACCAAAGAGGAGTAGCCCTTTGGGATCGGATAATGGATTGACAAGACGGAAAGCGGATTGATCTAATGGCATGGCTTGGATTGGACATTTGATTAAAGGTGGAATTGACATATAAAATGTGAATTAATGTATTGAAATCTCAACGAGTATGCGGGCACATAAGCAGCAAACCAATGTTCTTCAGACTCACATATCAAGTCAGATGACTACTTCGACTGATGACCAATGGCGTAAGATCTAATAAAGTGTAAATGCATGACAAGTACACATGTATGTGAATGTCAACAATCGTGTATATGATCCCTAGTACTAACACGGAAGCAGCACAGCTTGATCTACGAATCGGTACAATGTCTAGGGGTAGTTGACAACATTTGAAGGAAAAAAAGGAGATACAGATAGATTGATATGATCTAGATATGGGAATGGCAGGGTGGGCAGAATAACGAAACAAAACAAGACAAAACATAATAAACATAATAGCCCGAGACGTGATAAGTCATGTAGGAAAAAAAATCCTCGTTAATACGTCGTACATCATATAGTCTTCGCTTCAACATCTATTGTTTAACGCCTCACACCGACCGCAGCACGTTGGCGCTGAACTCTCAATCCAGCTTGAGCCACCATCTGTTCACTTATCGTCCTGTTCGCCAACCATGGTGGCTCTTCCATCCCACTTGGTGATTCGGCGTTCGTCTCATATGGATGGACTCTGGATCTCTTTCTGAATAGTGACGGACGAGATGATAATGTAGGTGCTCGCTGCTGCTGTTGTGGAACAATGGAGGGTGATAATCTGGGTTGGTTATACTGTTGTTGTCGCTGGATATAATCAGGTTTCACAGTCATTGTGCTTGAAGTTGAGAATATCGAAGTTCTACCTAGGCCAGCTTCCAATTCTATATCTTCTTCTTCTCCCTCGCCCTCCTGCTGAGTTTCAGGGTATGACTGATAATCGTATTCGAATGGATCTTCTTTCTGTGACGAAGTCGTGAATCCACCATACATACTGACTATATCTTCAGCTTTGACAGCTTCAAAAGAAGCTTCACTCAACATACTGACGCCTGAACCGCTAGACATGCTGGATGACATTCGAGAGAAGCCGGGTCGAGGTGGATCGAGAGAAGAACTACTAGAAGCGGTGGAATTGGTACGGTGGAAATGGATTAATCCAGGCTGGAACCTCTGCAAGGTTTCTTGATCTTTCATATCACTCGAGGAGATCAACATGTTGTCGTTGGGGCAGGATGGACGAGGTTCCGTTGCTGGTATCCTCTGGTTCTGATGTTGGGGTGCTTTGGATGGTTGAGGTACGGTACCAGTAGGGAATAAACCCAATTCAGGTAAACCTTGACCTTGTCTTTTGAGTTTCTGGTTCTCGAGATTTCTCCTGGGAGTTAAAAATAATCTGACATGACGTTCAATCGGATCTTCATCATATCCATATTCCACATCGAATTTCCTCTCTGGGCCGCCTCTGTCATCTTTCAAATCTTTCATTGCTTCTTTCAACCCCGCGGACATCTGTCGTACCAGTGCGGAAGAATAGTTGCGAAGACTCGCAGGAGGTGAGGTCGGATCGTATGGTGTAGGTGAGGAATATGGATTGGAGTGATGCTGAGAATCATGTTGAGGCGGTGAAGGTGTTAAAGGGGGAGCGGCGGAACATGTCGATGAGTTATCTGAGAAGTACGACATTGTGTTGACGTCCAACAGTACGATACTGTAAAAGGCTGTTGCCGAAGACAATGAGGAGATTTTTGGATGGGGTAAGATGGTTTATCACTTGTTTTATCGCTCTGCTCTTTCTTATTATGCTATGCTATGGAGAGCTGTACGGTGCGATGTTTATCTTTGATGGATGATGACGCCACTCCGATCCGGGTTCATCTGTGAGGTCGTGGTAGATGCGCTTTGCAGACGTGTATTATGTCTTTCAGGAAGGGTTGTTTCAGATGTTGTCTATTGTTGTGTGTATTTGATGGGAATCCGAGTGACGTCTTTGCTCTTCTTTATCCCTTGGTACAGCTCGGCGATCTCTGAACTGAGACTGATTCCGAGTTCTTGTCCCTTGGCGATCTGGGCGCGAGGTACTGCTGTTGTCACTTGCAGGTATCGTTATTGTTCTTCGGGTCGTCGTCGTCGATGAATCTCTTGACCCTGCTTTGTGGAGTCGTTATATACTGTTGGAATATCCAGTAGGTAGGTCGGATCGATGATGTAACCTTGACTTTGTATCTTGTCGTATGAAAGGATGTATTCTTTTCAGTGTTACTGTAGATCTTCTAGATGTAACTTGTTCCTTTCAAGCGGTGATCTGATAAAGGGAGTGTGTGTGATTCAAAGGAATGTATGCTATGGACTGTAACGCACACATCAGTTGATGTTGATGATCAGACAAATACCATCAAAAGTCAACTACTTCAAATGAGAAAAGTGGAAACGAAGGGTGAGGGCAACATTAACGATTGACGAATGATCATCTGAAACCCAGTCTAAGAAATTTAGACAACAATAAGCAAATTCAATGATGACGTTGTGCGATGCGATCATAGGAAAGAAGTAACGCTAAGATGGTTTTTAAGGGTTTGACCGAAAGGAAAGTCGCGTTTCGAATGATACCCTAATCTGCGATATGATTGATTTTGACGTAGACGAACTCACCTATTTGTCAAATGATCGATCGTGATTGATTGCTGTGCGAAGACGACTGGGCGATGGGTGAAAGATGTATATGTATGAGGAATAGGTTCTGGCGAAGTTGAAAGGATTGAAATGGTTCTTCGAGATAAATATATGATTGACCTCGATAGGTCGACCTGACAGCGACAGTGCTGGTAACGTTTAAAGCTGGACGCGTCTTGTCGTCGATTCCAGACAACAGGATACCTTCTGTAAAGGAGCACCGATGTCCGAGACCTTGAACCTTATCAAGGCACTGCAACAACATAGGGTATATAATCAACATCACCATCCTCATCAACATCACATCTCTTTATTTGGCCTTGGCTGATCGAGTACAAAACAGCGAAGGAAAAACAAGACAACAGCAACATGCCGAGAAGTTTATTCAGATAAAATGGAAATTTGGTAAATCTCGTAACGCCCAAACGCCTCTGACGCGCGACTCACCTTTATTCTGACCAACGGGCACCGACACCAACACCGATACTTGCAGACCGAATGTCTGTTATGGTCCTTTGTCGTTGTATGCTTACTTTAGAAGACGGAGGTAAGAAGAACGCCACGATGTGCCAGTACAATGGATTTCGTCGCGTTTCGTCCGCGGTTTATTGGGATACTTGATTGACAGATAGATGGGGATGATCGCAAGTTGGACCAACAGGTGACAGAGGGGTATGTCGCTCTGTCGAAAAGAAAGGATAAACGTTTATCTTGGTTTAAACTTTAATGGTTCCCGTCCTGCTTGTGCTAATCAGCTAATGTTCTCTTCGACTTTGTTTTAACGTCGAGGAAGCGTCGTCCGCCGTTCGCTGTGGATGTTTGCTTGAACAAATAAAGGCAGATATACCACTTTGAGGCGGAGGCGTTGGTGATGTTGGCGTAGGTTCAAAAAAAACAACGATAAAACGGAGGAAGCTAGACCGAGGCGTTTTGAAAAACCTCGTTATGATGCCGTATTCTAATATCTAACAATAATTTGTATTTATTGCATTTGGTCTAACTGAAGAATAATTCGGCAAGACAGCAGAACTGATGCACTGGTCAATGTACTAACGGTTTATATGATTACTTGATTCTGCGATACTCTGGAGCCAAGACGTGAATCCTCGCCCTACGCCGTGTTGGTTACGATGATGGTGCTGATGATGAAAACCGTAAATCTCTCGGTGATGGTGTCGGTGGCTGTGCTTTCTTTTCCTTTCCTTCCTCTCGACGGTTATCTAAATGTGTTGAACAGTGACGAACAGATGAGAGAACCTTGTTTTGGTCTATCACTTCGTGACAAACGTGACAGGCTTAGCTCTGGCTAGGCTTCAGCTTCGTTTTTCTCTTGTGGCTTGGCTTGGCTTCAGCATAAATTATCTTGCGTTGACGGCGAATGCAGTGTACCTCCGTTCGATCTGCTTTGACAGTATCGTTATCGTAGGTTGAAGCGTGGTGGGGAAGGTATGATTCAGGAGTATGTCCACTCTACCTTTCGCTTGGGAGTGTGAATATGGTCGGATGTCGATGATAAACGAGTGTCAGTGTGTTATAAAGAGTGTCTTTCTATTACAAGTACTTGTTGACTTCTAAACTACTTGCCTTGGCAATCCTGGCTTGCAGTCGAGATCAAACGTCGAGAGGAGAAATGACCTTCCAACAGACTACATGGCTGCATGTTATATATATCATATAGTTCAAGGTCAAATTGGACGAAGACATCTTTTACCTCCGATACAAGTATGACTTCCACTCTTACACCAAAACAGTACGACGTCATTTCCCACACCCCACACACTGTTGAAAATTCAAGAAAAAAAGTTAATGCTAAATTCTAATATATCGGAAACTGAGATCTCGTTTCAGACCGAATGACAATCTCAATGGGTTTTGGTAAGCCTCCAATTCAGAGGGTTGTAATGAATCCTCGACTCTGGATTGTTGAAAGACATGTCATCACCGCGCTAACCAAATAGGGGTATAGGTAATCAAATATCCACTACTGAAAGCAATAGCCTCCTATGTCATACTGAACTCAATATTGGTTATAGTACCACTTTGCGTAGGCTGTGTAGAAAGCTTGATTTGCTGATATTGATTCATACTGCATTTCATATACAGTATGCATAGTACAATGACGATCCAAAACTCCCAAAAACCCTAAAAAGCATGTGAAAGTCTGTTTGTGGGACAGTTTTTCAACATGACTGACGAGTCATTGAGTAGTATGATGAACTTTTGGTAGGATGGTTCAGTGTCCGGAATATACGGAACCTTACCTCGACCTGTCTTCTGACAATCGCTCTTCTTTCGATTGAATAAAGGGGATGATGGCACAATGACATCCAGCTTGAGATATCTTATATCATGGTACCGCCGGAAGTGAGATCACGCCCATGTGATATGGTATCCTACGTACAATAGCTAAATTATGTCAAACTGAATCAAGAGTGATCGAAATGAGCGTGAACATCTAACTCTATCAATCGCTCAATGTCCATCGGACGGTATGAATAGTCCTTTTTTCATACTCATTAGATGAACAATCTTTCAACTTCCTTTTATTTTTTCCAATCCCATATTCCTCAGTGTGCTGCAATCGAGATCTTACCAAGATGCGTACAGAGCTACCTCATTCTGATCCTCGTGCCAGCTCATGACCATGGGATATCCCATCATGACAAATGCCGAAGCGATGCAATCGAAGTACCTATCATCCTCGTCATCATGCTGACATCTTCTATGAGTGATTACATCCCCCTCTCATCATGTGTTCGTTTTCGCATTTTCCTTTTGATATTTCATCACATCACCCTATATATGAATAAGATATTGTTTTTCCTAGATCTAACTACTTGAGTTTAGCCAAGATAGCATCGGTGTATTCTCGAGTACCAGCTTTACCACCAAGATCCCGGGTGATGGCTTTACCTTCGGCGATGGTCTATTGTAGGACGTAACAATTAGCATAAAAAGATGAGGAAGAAGACAGTCAAGATTTGTTAAAAACGTAGGTATGGAGGGCAAATCAGGACAGGCACTCACAGATAGAGCAGCTTTTTCGATCTTGTCAGCGAGCTCATAGAGACCCATGTGTCTAAAGTGAACGTGCATGATCAGCTTTGTGCGTTCAGGGCGATATCTATTATGATCTTCGCCAAGCACTCACCGAAGCATCATCAAGGAGGAGAGCAGGAGGGCAGTAGGGTTAGCGAGTCCTTTACCCTCAATATCAGGGGCGGAACCGTGCACGGCTTCGAAGATGGAGGCGTCCTGAATGGCATCGACGTTAGCTATGGGCTCGGAGGTATACGTGTAGCTAGCACTCACTCTACCAATGTTACCTGATGGGGTAAGACCAAGACCACCGATCAAACCGGCTGATAAATCGGATAAGATATCACCGTAACTAGATACGCGGGAGAATCAGCTTGATTTGCATTTTTCACGCTTCAAGCACACTTACAGGTTAGGCATAACCATGACTCGGTCAGCGAAAGGAGTAGGGTCGGTAGCGATCTACAAGTGATATCGATCAGTCCCCCTGGCCTGTCCTTATAGGTTAGTCCAACTCACTCTCAAACAAACTCGATCAAGTAAATCTTCGTCGTAAGCGATGTTAGGGTATTCCTTAGCAACGGCTCGACAAGCAGTCAAGAACATTCCGTCGGACATTTTCCTACAGCGAGATGATCAGCTTAGGGAATTTCTGCTAAGGCTAGCTGATTGCACGTACATGATGTTGGCCTTGTGCACGGCAGTAACCTTGTTTCGACCGTTCTCAGAAGCGTAGTGGAAAGCATATCGAGCGACACCTAAGTCCATTGTCAACTCTAAGCCTTCAATTGAAAGACTTGGGCGGCTCACGTTCGGAAGCCTCTCGAGTGATAAGTTTGATACTTTGTACTACACCGTCAACGATCTAAGGTATTCTGCTGTCAGCTGGTGTATTAAGGAGCAATGAATCAAGTATCTGCTAGCTCACCTCGTGCTCGATACCTGAATATTCTCCCTCGGTGTTCTCTCGAATCAATACAGTGTTGACGTTGTCATAAGCGGTCTTGTAACCTTGGATGGAGACACATGGTCGTACGTTGGCGAAGAGGGAGAATGTTCGTCGGAGGGTAAGATTGAGGGATACGTGACCTTTTCCGACTGTACAATTTGTCAGCTAAATTGATTGTGCAACGAAAGAATCGTTCTTGGAGTAGATCATAAGGACAGGTGTCCAGGAAGCTAAACGTGAAGGAATCCCCTGGGGGTGGTAACAGCCATATTCGATTGGAAGGCAAAGAACGGGAAGCCGAATGACACGTACTAGGAGTAGCAAGAGGACCTTTGAGAGCAACAGTGTTCTTCTTGATCGATGTCACAGCGTCTTCGGGAATAACGGTTTTACCATCTTTGAGGATTGGGGTGACATCTACTTCCTCCCACTTAATAGGGGCCTATGACCAGGAGTGCGTCAAAGTTTATCCTGGAGGACAAGTCATATTGAGATTACTCACCTTGGCAGCAGCGAAGATCTCCTTGACACTTTGAGCAATCTCTGGACCGATACCATCACCAGGAATCAAAGTGACGGTGTAGTTTCCCTATACACCCTGTAAGCTCCACCTTTCTGCCCTCGTGAAAGTATCCTCGAGAAACGCTCACATCTGATCCCTTCTTACCAGCAAAAGCAGAGGTGGGTGTTGACGAGCCGAAGGCAGAGTTGTAATGCCTTACGGGTGCCTGAGAGAGAGGAAGTACCAGGTTCAGCTGTGTCGTGATTCATGCGAAGGTGGACTCACCTGTAAGGACCGGAGAGAGGACACTACACTTCGAGATGCTGATCGTGAGAACATTGTGGTGATGCTTTTGAGTCGCTGTAGGAGATGACGCTGGAGGAGAAACCTTTCAATTGAGGAGTGAAGAGATGTGAGATGGGTGATGGAGGCGCTCCGTTGTGGTGTTGTAGTGAGAGTTGCAGTGGTTTTTCCTGGTCCATCAAACAAAAGTGCAATCAGCATACATACAGTGTCATCACAGGACCTATTCGGCCGAGTACCGCCGTACCGAGTGGTAAAAAGATTATGTAACGTCTAACCCCCACTCTGTCAACACGTGACACAAAGGTATATTCGCCACATCCACGCTTTGTTGAAAAGTTTTTCAGCGGCGATCACCGGTGGCAAGATTTTTCCTGCATCAGTTGAATTTTGTAAACTTTGGGAATTTCCGATCCACCCAAAAGTTCACTCAACTTGACCTCGTTCTTCTTCTTCCCCTTCATCCTCTTTACATCCCCCTCATCCGCATAAAAGAAAAACATCTAAAATGGCCAAGGCTGCTAAATCCGCTCCTCCTGCTGTCGCAGCTAAAGACAATGCCGATAAGAAGGCTTTGAAAAAGTCCAAGAAGGACGGTGAGAAGGTAGCTTCTGCTCCCGCTACCACCAAGGTGAGTGAGCAATCGATCGACTGTAGATCTTTCGCTGACATTCTGCTCATAGGAGGAGAAGAAGTCCAAGAAGTCAAAGAAGGCCAAGACTCCCACTCCTCCCCCTTCGGAGAGCTCAAGCTCTGAGTCCGAATCTGAATCCGAGGATGATTCTTCAAGCGATGACTCTTCATCCGATGAGGAGGAAGCTAAGCCAGCTGCTGCCGCTGCTGCTGCTGTGAGTGTATCTTGCCGGTGATCGCACCTGTTCCATGCTGATGATGCCGTCGTGGGTCAGAAGGAGGAATCTTCAGATGACTCCTCGTCCGATGGCTCTGACTCTGAATCCGATTCCGACTCTGAGGAAGAGGCCAAACCTGCTGCCAAAGTTGAGGAGAAGAAGGTAAAGGCCAAGGAGGAGAGCGATAGCGTGGGTTTCATCGTATCACTGAGCCGAGACAGATGCAGCTGACCAAACTTTCCCAACAGTCCTCTGATGACGGTTCCGACAGCTCAGAGGAGTCTAGCTCAGATGAGGAAGAGGACACCCCTGCTAAAGAGGAACCCAAGACCAACGGTAAGTCTCCTCGCCTTACTCGCAAGCACGTACTTACAACCCACATCAGGCAAACGAAAGGCCGAAGAGGAAGAGGAGACCGCTGCTCCTGCGCCAGCCAAGAAAGCTCGTGCCGAAGATAACGAAGAGGCATCTACCAACGTATTCGTCGGTCAACTCTCTTGGAATGTCGATAACGACTGGCTCAAATCGGAATTCGAAGACTGTGGTGAAGTTGTCTCCGCTCGAGTCGTCTTTGACCGAGATTCTCAACGATCAAGAGGTTTCGGTTACGTCGAATTCGCCGATCTTGAAGCTTCTGCCAAAGCCATCGCTAAGAACGGTCATGAGATCGATGGTCGAGCCGTTAGGGTCAATTACGCCACTCAGCGAAACCCTCAACAAGCCGTTGAGAAGCGAGCTAAAGCTTTCGGAGATCAACAGTCTCCTCCTGCCGAAACTCTCTTCATCGGTTCTTTGTCTTTCTCAGTCACTGAAGATCAGATCTACGAAGCTTTCGGTGAACACGGTGATGTCCAAAGTGTACGATTGGTGACGGATCGAGAAACCGGTGCGCCCAAGGGATTCGGTTATGTGCAATTCGGTGATGTCGAGCAAGCTACCGCTGCTCTTAACGCCTTGAACGGTCAAGCTATAGCCGGCCGACCCATTAGAGTTGATTACGCTCCTCCTAAGCGAAATGACGGTGAGAGAGGTGGATTCGGTGGCGGTCGAGGTGGTGGCGGTGGTCGAGGAGGAGGCCGAGGTGGTGGTAGAGGTGGATTTGGTGGTGACAGAGGTGGTCGAGGAGGTGGCAGGGGTGGTGGTCGAGGACGAGGTGGTCCCCCAAGAGGGTGAGTCGGGCGTTGCTTCATAGTACGGGTATACATCGACTGACCCTGTTTGTCGATTTTAGTGGTGCCCGAACCGGTGGTATCGTTAAAGCTGAAGGTTCAAAGGTCACTTTCGACTAAACTTTGCCCTTTCCCCCATTTCATTCTCTCATTGATACATCTCATTGCACTCTGCACTATCAAAAATGATACCCCTTCAAGATCAAAAGGCCTGTTCATCATATTTAGGCCAATGAAAATAGTTTTTTCTTGTTCTATCTAGTTTTCGGGTTACCAGGTCAATTAGCTTTCTCTAATGTAGAGTAGACGTTTCTTGATACTGTCACTTTGTGTATGCATGATTAACTTCAGCTCAGTTTGGTCAAGTCGTCTTTCCGAGCAGGTGCATTCAAATTGGTTGTTCGTCGGCGATTACCGAATCTGGGTTCTGTTGTGTCGTCATCACAAAGCGACCGAGATGGGATTTCGAGATGAGATTTGTAAGAGGACCTGATAGGTACGTTGTGACTTGTTATCATAGCAGTACCATCTGGAAGATGACCAGAGCAATCCGCACAATACACACAATGAAATCTTTGCGACTGGTAGGTAACGCGAGTAAAGCAAGGGGATCTCGACCCATACATTCATCGGTGTTAAGGATGGACGACGAATCAATACGTCTCAAGGTGGGTGATATCCTCGACCGTTATGATTCCTGACAACATCCATATAGGACCTATACGCCAAGTTCCAAGATCCCACATCGCATTATCATATCCCGCCGGGAACGAACGGACCAGAACATGAAGAGGATCATTCGTCATCCAGAGATCCAAGGTTGATCTCGAGGTTCAAAGCTGGACGGGATCGGGCGCACAGTAAGCCCAGCTCAGCGAGATTAGGTGTACCCGAGACTAGACCTTCTATACAGTGGTCTTCACCTTCTCCGGACGGAGGGAGGAGTACTCCCCATGATAGACCTTGGTTGGAAGATGGTAGCGAGAGTAAGAAGAAGGCATTAGAGTATTTCAGGGAACAGGGATATGACACGGCAGGAGTATTGACTTGGCCTGTCGCTTGGGGAGATTGTGATACTTATCGGTGAGTGAGGGCCTACTCTCCAAGACTTTGTAGATGTTTTATCAAGCTGAAGCATGAATCCGGAAGTCACGTCAACAACGTTAGATTCTTAGAATGGATTCAGTCTGCTCGAATCAGGTATGCTGAAAGTTGGGCAGGGGAGATGCCAGAGGGGTATATACAGAAGATGACGGTGCGTGCGATCTGCCTCTGCCCGTGCTACGTGATGTTTCTGACCCGTTGCCCTTTCCTCACTTTGCGTAGGCAGGGAAAGGTACAGGATTCATATTGAAAGATGTTTCCCTCAAATACATCGCACCGGTCAACTACCCTGATACGGCGAGTTGTTCTCCCGCCATACATAGTAGTCACGAGCTTATCAACGACGGTTTCTACTAGGTGATGGTGACAAATCAGATACATTCAATCAACCCGGAAAAGGCATCCTACGGACACAAACATCTGATATGGTCCCTAAGGGATGCAAGAGTGGCTGCGATCGCCGACAGGTAGGTCCTCATCCTCATCAGCTCATGCCCACCTCTGATACATTCCAATCGAGCTGAATATCATGTCGGAAATAGCACGATTGTGATGTACGACTACGATAATTTGAAGAAAGGGGAGATGAGTGATGAGTTTAGGGAATTGCTGGAAGGTGTAATAGATAGCTATGGCAAGTAGTCATCTAGATGACGAGCTGGGTTAAGAATGAAATTGCAGGTTTGATGGGGATTTGCGCTGTCAGAGAGATAGTCGAGGAGACAATTGCTATCAATCAACAAGAACAAGATGAGAGCGTGCTACGTTCCGAGCCTACCACCGTCCTGACTTTCGGTATGACTGAACACTACGCAGTCCGGTCCAATGCATTTTCATTAATTTGAGACGCTAGTCATTTCTACGGTGGCTTCAGTGGCGTTTCACCACTGACATCGATCGAGTACCTGATAACCGTAGTTGCGCATTCTTCTATAAAGTTCCACGCCAGCGCGGCTTGGCTTGGTGGTATAGTATACATAACACATGAGCTGGGAGTGTACTCGTCAGTGGCTACTGAAGACTTGGTCCTGGGCATCGGGATGCTTAGCATGAAGGCGTGCAATGCACTTCGGGTTCGGTTCCGGGCACGGATCGGATGGGATCGTCATGATGAGGCACCGCACCGAACGCCAAAGTCACCAGAGGGCACGAGTTAGCTTGGTCGTATCTGGCTTATCAGCGTGGGCTGAGGCTAGCTTTGGTGTGGGAATAGCGTGCATTTGCTTCCCATGACGTAGGTCAGATCTGGCGACTGTCGATCTTTGTTGTTTGTATTCGCGCATCATTGATCTTGCCTTGGTGGAATCACGCTCTGGGTTGAGAAGGAGTCGTCTCCAGTCGGGTGCACTCTCATCTCAGAGGTATACAAGATGTGACTGGGTGTGTTTGAAAGACCTGTATCCGGGGACGTTGATGAACAGACCTGGACAGGAGGCGCAGCTGCCTTGATACCAACGCTTCTTATTCACTAATGAACCCGGTCGCACCTCACAAAGATCTCCAATCACTGCTACATCTCCGCCATTGTTTCAGCCAACAAGCTTATCCGGTGTTGACTTTGAATAGCACCGCTTCCAGGGAGCCATTGGTAATGACTAATATGAGACCGAGGTTTGATCGACAGAACGAGATATTCCGATCCATCGCAGGCGCCATGATTCTGATTATGCATCTACTGCATGTGCAGGTACCATGGAGTCGTATGGATATCAATGGGAAGCGAAATAGCGTACACATTCATTCCAGGCTCGATGTCGCGGGAACATCGAAGCCACCACCACCTTCGTCATGCCCAGCCAGCCTTCTCTAGTATCGCTTCGCACGATACGGTGGAATGCATTGGATCGCTCGCGCAGATGGCTGCGTTCCGGGTACTTCTCTGGTTGAGCTCGTTTGTATCGGTAGATCATCTGGACGCAAAGAGAGGAAGTTTGATAGGGTTATTCCGAATCATGTTTGATCGCCGTTGAATCGATTTTGCGAGATACACCGAGTACTTCCCAATATGGAGATCTGATTGAGATCACAAGTGCACAGACCAATGAATGGCAGTCACCACAGACTCCAAGTGTCTCGGTTGGCTTTTGGGGTTAGCAGCGAGGAAACAGTAACTGATCGACATGACATAGGTGAAAATTTTACCTTCCTCATTGAGAATCGGAGTAACCTCCTTGTCGATCTTTTGTCTCACATGCCGTGAAATCCGGCATAGTTGATTGATTGACATGGGCCGAAGGTTACCTGTGCATGTCAAGAAATAAATGAGTTGTTAGCCACTCGTAGCTGAGGCTCAATTCAGGAACCGGCCAAGAAAACCACCACCGATCGAAAAGCTTTCTCCACCGCCGGTTTTGGTAATCGAGTTGTCTGTGCATAACGTTATTCCGGTCGATCATGCTTCTGCGGTTCAATCTATGTGTTCCGGGATAACGTAAGTCTTTCCATTCTTGTAACGGCTATCCGATCGACCCTGGGTTTTTAGGGGATCTTCCAGAAGGACAGGTCCCTGAGTTGAAATAAAGTTTGGCTCAATGACAGGGGTTCCTCAACGCCGATTTACCATACGCGATGGATGTAAACATAACATATTGGTACTAGAGATGCCTCCTTCGTCATTCCGAGATGCCCAGGGCGATGCGTGGCTTAGCAAGTGCATTCTTGTACGCTGGAGATGATCAAGGTGTCTCGGAACTGACTCAGATCTTTAGAAGTTTAAGAGAGACAAGACAACTCTTACACTTAATTGGAGTAGATGAACGCCGGACGCCTCGTTGTCCTTCCCTTTTTTTTTTAGGATAGTGAGTACGTGAGGTTCCGAATTGTCTACCGAGGCATTTGATTTCTAGATATAAATATAGCTAGACCAAGTCCCCCTTCTTGCTTCTTCTTCTTCTCAACGATTGATAATTTAACTTTCACCGACCGGATCGGTACTTACACGTATAACACTTGATACTGTTAACTTCGACATACAATCTATCAACAGATCTCTTCATTGTAGATTCTGTTCTGTTCGACTACCTAAAAACACATTCTTTAGAAAATCATCCACATTCTTTAACAACGACCCGATACTACAACCTATATAATATCAATCAATTAATCACAACGCATATATAAGCAAAGATGTTCACTCAATTATTCGCGCTCTTGCCTCTTTTGGCCGCTCTTCCTGCTGCCAACGCATACTTTATTCTTGCCCACCCAGTGCTCGAGACCACCCGGCTTGATCCGTAAGCGTACTCTATTGAGGTAACACAAAGACTCGTTGCTGACCTTCCCACAGCATTGTCAATCCCGGTGGAATCGGTGCTCACGTTCATTCGATCGTCGGTGGTAACAACTTTGACAGAGAGATGACTTACGAGTCCACGCAACAGTCAACATGTACCACTGCCGCTGTGTCCGTTGACAAGTCGAACTATTGGATCCCCCAGTTATACTACTACAACCCATCGGGCGAGAACTACCAAGCTGTCCCTGTGTCTTACGTCAACACTTATTACCTTCCTCGATACAGTCCTGGAGAGACGACCGTGCGAGCTTTCCCCGACGGTCTCCGAATGATTTCTGGCGACCAAAACAGACGAACGTTCGACAACGACGCCGACTCGAAAGCCATCTCCTACGTGTGTCTTGATTACTACAACAACCACTCTGGTGATGCCGCTTGGGCCGAGAGAAACAGTTTCTTCGAACACAACTGTCCTCAAGGTATGCGAGCTCAGGTCTTCTTCCCATCCTGTTGGGATGGTGTCAACTTGGACTCGGATGATCACAAATCACACATGGCCTGGCCCAGTGGAGGTGTCGACGGTGGTTCATGTCCTTCGACCCACCCCGTGCGACTCGTATCGCTCTTCTACGAGTTCATCTACAACGTTCAAAACTTCCCTTACAACAACGGTACCGACCCCACTTGGGTTTGGGCCAACGGTGACACCACCGGTTACGGTCTTCACGCCGATTTCTTGAACGGTTGGCCATCCTACAACAACGGTACCAACGTTTTGCAACAAGCTTTGAACAACTGTAATGACAACAATGGTGTTGGTGGTGAACTCAATAACTGTGCTCCTTTCGTCCCTTACCTCGACTCGGCTTCTGCCAATGCCTGTTCTCCATTGAACGAGCAGGTTGACGAGGATGTTGGTTTCGGACACTACATCGACAAGATCCCAGGAGACAACCCCATCTGGATCGGTAACAGCACTGACAAGCCATCCTACGGTAACTACTCTGACGACGGAATCGGATACACCGACTTCAAATCCGTTATCCCTACTGGCTACACCGATGTCGGATGTATCGCCGAAGGTACGACCGGTCGAGCTTTGGCTGCTGCCTCGTTCGCCAACGACAACATGACCCGAAGTGTCTGTGTATCATGGTGTCAAGACCGAGGATACCCCTTGGCCGGTATTGAATATGGTAGAGAATGTTACTGTGACTTTGCCATGAGAAACGGTGCTTCTAACACCACCCTCCTCGCCTCGAGCAAATGTGGAAAGACCTGTGCCAACAACACCAACGAGAACTGTGGTGGTTCATCGACTCTTGAATTGTTCAACAACCCTTCTTTGTACCCCGTTTCCAAACTCCCTACTGGCTGGTCCAGTAACGGCTGTTACACCGAAGGATCAGGTTCAAGAGCTTTGACCGGATACTCTTTCTCCACCAGCTCGATGACCCAGGAGACGTGTATGACCACTTGTCAAGCTAAAGGTTTCGCTATTGCCGGTATCGAGTACTCGTCGGAATGTTACTGTGGTAACTCTTTCGCCACTGGTTCGGTCCCTGCTACCGACAACTGTAACATGGTTTGCTCTGGTGAGTGCGATCGCATCGGGTCGTGAAGGGGGTTTTGGCTGACATCTTCACAATAGGTAACTCACTCCAAACTTGTGGTGGACCCAGCAGACTTACCACCTTCAAGTACTCCAATGCCACTGTTTCCGCTTCGGCTTCGGCTTCTGCCTCTGCTTCCGCTTCCGCCTCCGCCAAGGTCTCATCCTCCTCAAGCGCTGTCGTAAGCTCTAGCACGAGCAAGGCTGTGAGCACTACTTTCTCTTCATCTTCTGTCTCGAGGGGTAGTAGCTCATCTGCTCGTGCTTCTTCTTCGTCTTCTATCCGATCGTCATCGACCTCGTCCCTTGCGAAAATCACATCGTCTTCGTCTACTGCCAAATCTGCGTCGTCATCTTCGTCTGTGGCTAAATTATCATCATCGTCTGCGGCTAAATCATCTTCATCATCATCTGCTGCCAAATCATCATCATCATCATCATCTACCAAACCATCATCATCATCTGCCAAACCATCATCATCGTCGTCATCCGTTGCTAAAACAACGTCATCTTCTTCTATATTGGCCAAATCATCATCCTCACCATCATCTTCCGCTAAAATAACCTCTTCGTCCTCTTCCAAACCGTTATCGTCATCTGCCACGTCCAAACCATCTTCCTCTTCGTCTTCCATCAAACCTACTTCCTCAACATCCTCCAAACCCATCTCATCATCTGCTGCCCCCGCACCCGCTATAAAAATCGCTTCCACCCAAAAGGCTTCATCATCTGTTGCTGCTTCCTCCACTTCTTCCGTTGCTGCCTCCTCATCGAGCTCCGCTGCCAAGTCCTCGACTTCATCAGTCGCTGCTTCGTCATCCGCCGCTGCTTCTTCATCATCAGCCGCCGCTTCAAGCTCCGCCGCCAAGTCATCGACTTCTTCCGTCGCCGCTTCTAGCACTTCTTCCGCTGTTGCTTCTTCATCAGCTGCCGCTTCAAGCTCCGCCGCCAAGTCATCGACCTCTTCCGCCGCTGCTTCTTCTTCGTCAGCTGCTGCTTCAAGCTCTAGCTCTGCTGCCAAGTCATCGACTTCATCAGCTGCTGCCTCTTCATCCGCTGCTGCTTCCTCCACAACCTCCGTAGCCAAATCATCCACCTCATCCCTCGTCGCCTCATCCACCTCATCGGCCACTCCTTCCGCTTCCGCCTCCGCTGGAGCCTACATGGCCTACGTTGGATGTTTCCACGACACCTCCGGTGGACGACACTTGAACGGTTCCACTTCAGCCGGTTCCAACATGAACAACGAAGTCTGCACTTCATACTGTCAATCTAAAGGATACGCTTACGCCGGTACCGAATACGCTCAAGAATGTTACTGTGGAAACTACCTCAACATGACCCTCGCGGCCAACGAAGCTAAATGTAACACCAACTGTAGAGCTACCAACCCTACTACCGGTGCTAAGGAGATCTGTGGTGGTGGTATGATCCTTTCCGTTTACACAACCGGTCTGAACGCCAACGCTAAGCCTTACGGTACCAAACCTGCCAACCCCGTTAAGAGGTTGACCTCGGCCAAATTTAGGTTGTAGATTGGTGGTGGTGGTGGTGCATCGTGGGGATGGTTCTTCGTCTGATTATGTTTCTTGCGTTTTAATAATAACTAGAATGGACTTTTGAATAAATGCAACGTGTGCACGTTGTTGTGGTTTACACATCTCTTCGGTCGAGGAGGAACAAACGGGGACGAGTCTGCGTCGTGGTGTTTACCTAACGTCTATTCTTCTTGCTGTATGGGACCCACCGAGCAAAGTGTGGCAAGGGACAGAGCAACGCAAGATGACGTGTTGGCCCATCCACGTTTCGACGTTGTTCCGTTGGTTCGCTGTGTATTCGTCTCTGGCTTGCTATTCTCTTTGATCGCTCTGATCCGTTGAATCCCCTTAATATCTCCTCAGTGCTCAAGCCTTTCTTCTCTTTTCGGTAATCGTTCTTCTCGTTTCATTTATAGCATATCGAGAGAGCCAGGGGAGGGGAGAGAGAGACGGTATGCAGAGAAAAGTGGTACTGTGCAGACGTGACGTAGCATGATACTCTGCATCGGGTCTGCTGCCGTTGTCTCCATTCTGTTCGATGCTTCCCCTCTTCGCTTCCTACTGTCTCCTTCTTCTCTTCTATATAGAATATAGAGCGAGCAGAGGAAAGTGAGAACGGACCACAGAGCAACTGTAGAAAAGAGAGTACGTAGGTAGAAACAGAGCACAGTATAAAAAGAACATAGCTAGAATAGAGTACATAGCATAGAATAGAATAACGAGAAGGGTGTGTGTCCCGTCGAACCCTGTAGACTTGTGGTGTGGCGGTAAGTCGTGTGGTTTCGGAATCGCCTGTCATTGACGTAGGCAAGATCGATTTCCCGCTTGTCTCATAGGGATGGTGTACGGTATGGGAACATCATTGTCATTCGCTATGCGTTTGCCGTCTTAGTGTCCCCTAGTCTTTGCTCCTACGCATTTCTCATTGCTTGTTGCTCTTACTACTCGGACTCTTGTCTGTACTGTAGTATCACCAAGGCCGAAGACACAACGGGGACGGTCGCCAGACGTGTAACGCTTTCAGGAGGTATGGATGAACGTGTGACTGTGGCTGTGTTTGTTTGCATCTACTTCCCGTCTCGTTTCTTTAATGCCTACCGTTCTCTCGACTCGCTTACGTGCTGTACCTCCGCTGCTTTGTCGGTCTGCTATGAATGGTTTGTGCCGTTGTTTCTTGTCTTTAAATATATATTTCATTTTCAGATAGCGAGCAAGCACTGAGGAAGAGAAAGAGCATAGAGTATAGCGAGAAAGAGTATACGGTGTATAGTGAGAGAGACAATATCAAGCCATACACAGGTCATATGGTGTGGTATAGTTCAGTGTATCAGGTATCTACGTACATACCTTTGCAAGGTATCGAATATAGCGTATAAAATGTATAGATCTAGTATAGATACAGTATACAGCACAGAGATATAGGATATATATAATATATATAGGATATATAGGATATATAGAATATATAGGATATATAGAGAGAATAGAGAGAATAGAGAGAATAGAGAGAATAGAGAGAGGGTATTCTATTCTCTACTCTATTCTATTCTATCTACTGTATATATATATTATATACTGTATATATTATCTGGTACGTATGATATGTAATATTTGTCATCTACTATATGCTATTCACCATCTACTGTATACGGGGTTCCATATTGTAGGATAGTATACTCATATATTGTCACGATGATCTAACTAAGACCTCAGTAGACGGCCTTAATCGTATAGGAGACGGCCTAAGTAGGCGAGCAGATGATAAGAGGACGACGGATGATATACTAATCTAACCGAAGTATATAAGAGATGAACGACTTCGTTGGTACAAGCAACGAAATCGTTCAACTAACCCGGATATCGTTGAGACTTATACGATATCCTAGCTAAAGAAACGAAGTACTCAGCTAGACAGGTAGACTTCCAAGGGGACAATAGAGATGTAGCCTTGAGGAGATACTGAAGTACGAAGTGATATCGTGGAATCAATAGTAAGACAAGACAACAATTGAGAATTCATGAGGGGAAACATCATGAATACGAAATTAGAGAGGATATATATATTTACTATCCTGAAAGTCCAATGTCCATAGTAGAAGTTGAATGAACGAAGTTGAATGATATCTACAATAAAACCTATCCTTCTCCTATATCCTACTATCTCCATATTCTACCAACGATATCGACCGATATCGTTGTCCTAAAACCGAGGTCGTTATCCATTACGTAAATCCCTATACCAATAACCTTGTCGTGGAGGTAGCCGACATGACATATATCTTCCATTTATTTACGATCTAATGTCTGACATTCTGTGCTACATTCTACCCTATGGTAGAATCCTGCTACACTATATATTGTCACTCTGACAGTACCTTGGCTACTACTGCTGTATGTACTGTTTAGGTACCTCTTTTCGCTACGCTCAAACTTGGTGACACTCTCTTCTGCGCTTGCTCCTCTATCACTTTTTTTTTGCGTTGACTCGATATAGAAAAAGAGAAGAGTGAGGACGTTAGTTGAAAGAGAACGAGAGAGACAAAGGAGTAGCGAAAGGGAGATAGTATCGGAGACGGAGAATACGATATAGCCACCAAGTGTACCACGCAAGGGTGACATGTGCTATGTACTAGGTTCATGCCCTATCACCGTCTCTGTCGTTTTCTGTTGCCGAGTATCAGATTGATGTATAAAGAACGAAGCAAAGGGATGTAGCGACACTGAGAGGGAGCGCCAAGTATTGGAGAAAAAGCAGCAACAGTACCGCGATGTAGGTGCACACATTCTTCTCTGTCTGACCACCCGCGTCCTTCTGCTGACAGTCGCAAAGAGTTCGAGTTCAGGTTGTATGGAGCAAGTGGTTCAGATAAATGACATATATAGCTTTAGGCTTTAAATGGACTCTTGATAAATATAAACAAAGGTGCTCGCGTTCATAATAATTTACATATAAGAGTTTTATAATTGACTCACCGAATGCACTCCTTATGATGTTGCGACTGACACTGGACAACGAGAGGAACAGTTAGCAGTCCGTCAGGAGGAATTTTTCTTTGTCCTTCCATCGATGAAACCAGCTGCAAGTCTCAGAGTCGGTTTGTCGTCTTTTTTTGGGTAGTTTAGTAGCCATTGGATTAGTATAGGTAGTCAGCTGGGGGATGTCGATCAGCTCATGGCATGACAGATATACTAAGCGATACATCCTAAGCGAATACAACATATTATAGTGATTCTATTTTGTCTACCTCGTCTCCTCGTGCCTCTCACACCAAAGGCAGTTATGGGAATAAACGCGAAAATAGGGTTGGATGGCTGTATTGATAGAGACCAGTACATCACGCCGCCTCCCAACTCACTCCACATCCGCACGCACCACCCTGCTTGGCCTGGGGATTGTCCTGTATACGGAATGAAGAGCCGATCAACTCGGTTGCGAAATGTATTGTTGCGCCTGGATCATATGGGATGCAATCAGTACGAGCTGGCCTCGTCGAACGCTAGAAAAAGGGAGAGGAAAGATAACTCACCTTTGAGCAGGCCAAAGGAGACGAGATCTACTACTACCGGTATACTGTGCACACCTTCGGGTTGAAGAACACTACAAAACCAGATGGCAATATATGATTAGCCTCAGATACCAATCCTCGGGTATAGACGAGGTGTGAACACTGCCACTCACTAATCATCTACACCCCTCTCTTCTGTCAATGCCATCGTATACTGATACCCATGACATCCACCACTCTCCACTCCCACTCTCAAAGCTAATTTATCTTGTTCTATCAATTCGGGAGGTTCTCGAGATGTTATATTGACAAGTTGCTATAATCGTATTGTAATATTTCGATCAGCTATAATTCTTCATGTTGAAGTAGACTTGAACGAGGCAGCTGGAATGTTTACATACCTGTAAAGCATCTGGAGTTATATTGAGATATGCTTCCTCCGCAGGTAACAGCTGTACATCATCATCCAAATATCCTTCTTCCTTTATCTCCTCCAGCGATGGCGGGATCACCTTGATACTCGGTCGAGAAGGTATAGGATGGACATCGGCAGAAGGAGATGGAGTGGCTACTGCTGCCGCTGATGCGTACCTTCTGGAAGGTAGGTGGCGGGATTGGAATCGAGATGATGGAGGATGAGGTAGGACGATTGAGATTGCCCTCACGACTGGGCGAGGTAGACGTGATGAAGAGGCGAACGTCGCTCGGGAGATCGGGAAGAGGCGAGAAGAGGTGGATACAATTTTGCTAGCCATGGCCGATACTACGAATTACGTCGATTGTTCTTGTCAGTTTCACTGACGATATATATGATAATCAAGAGATGCAAAGTGCGAATGTGAATGTAAACCGATGTTCCTGATTTGATTATTCATCTAACCCAAGTGAGGTTACTCGTCTGCCACACTGGACAAATCGCCGTGAGACAGACCAGCGGAATCAAATTACATGATTAATCGGGCATCGACCCATCAACCCACCCGGTTACTATAAATGTCAGATTGAACCGGAAAAATGACAGTGATCCCTTCCAACGATAAATACAATTCATTCATTTGTCTGATTCATCTCCATCGTACAACCACTCGTCTTTCTTCTTTGCACCTTCATTTGCTTACTCAGCCACCTCCATCGCTTGAACCGACCTATCATCATACTCGGAAACCTGTCCTCACCACCTGAGAAGAGAAGACAAATATCATGTCGTCCACCATCCAATCAATTACCAACGCCATCCCTTCTTTGGGACGAGCGAGACTCTTGATCAACTCTGCTGATGATGTGGTGGTCGTCAGCGCTTGCAGAACAGCTATAACCAAAGTAGGTTAGCTACCCATCACACTGTATCTGTGTATAGCTAACCTTGAGCTTTATGCTTAACAGGCAAAGAAAGGTGGTTTCAAAGACTGCTTACCTGAAGATCTTCTCGCCGCTGTTCTAATTGAAACCTTGAAAAGAAGTAAAGTCGACCCTTCAAAGATTGAGTGAGTATACTCCTCCGTCTGACGAGAGGTCTTCCCACCTGCACCTCAACATGGAATACAAGCTGATTAAACGCACTTGCTGATGGAATAGGGATGTCGCCGTGGGAAATGTACTTCCCCCTGGAGGAGGTGCAAACGTAGCTAGGATGGCTCAATTATACGCTGGCATACCTTACACGTGAGATATACTAACCATTAAAGGCTGCTTAAGCTGACTTCTCTTCGCTTAGTGTGCCCATCAACACGGTCAATCGACAATGCTCGTCCGGTCTCACAGCTGTAGCTCAAGTGAGCAGCATTGTCGTGTTGGAAGGGAAGAGTGGCTGACTAGACAATTAGATCGCTAACGAGATCAAGTCTGGAGAAATCGACATTGGTATCGGTGAGTCTAGCTGAGATGCACATTTATTCCATCTGTGTAAGACAAAGTTCGTGTTCAGCTGATAGTGTTTCATCTAGGTGCCGGTGTCGAACATATGACCGCCCACTACGGCGCCGGAGTCTTACCCGAGAGGATGTCAGATGAAGTGCTCTCAAACCCAGAAGCTGCCGACTGTCTCGTTCCAATGGGTATCACCTCCGAGAACGTCGCCAAGCAATATGGTATCTCTCGAGACACCCAAGACACCTTCGCAGCAAACAGTTTCGGTAAAGCTGCGGATGCGCAAAAGCAAGGTAAATTCAAGAGTGAAATTGTACCCGTAAAGGTAAGCTAGCATCGTCATACCAATCTAGGGCTCGGCTGATGATGATCCCAGGTCAAATGGTCCGATCCTAAAACCGAAGATGAGAAGGAAATCATCGTTGATGCGGATGATGGAGTACGAGAAGGAGTCACCAAAGAAGGTTTGGCCAAACTCAAACCCGCCTTCTCAAAAGATGGTACCACTCATGCGGGTAATGCATCTCAAGTTTCCGATGGTGCTGCGGCTGTACTCCTCGCTAGAAGATCGGTAGCTCAAAAGCTGGGTCTTCCGATTCTGGGTAAATTCGTCGTCTCCGCGGTTGTAGGAGGTAAGCTGTGTCATTTCTTCTTCACGTTGGAACCTAGCTGACAATCGATCTAACGTTAGTACCTCCAAAGCTCATGGGGTGAGTATTCGCCTCTTTCTACCGTTGATACGTAGACTGACGCTCCTACTTTAGTATCGGACCAGCATTCGCCATCCCCAAGGTCCTCCAAAAAGCCGGTATCACCAAAGACGATGTAGATTTCTACGAGATCAATGAGGTGAGCAGCTTGCTTCTGAAGCAGAACATGTCGCTGACATGCGCATGAAGGCTTTCGCATCTCAAGCTGTTATGTCGATCCAACATCTCCGTCTGCCATTTGAAAAGGTCAACCCAGTCGGTGGAGCTATTGCTATGGGTCATCCACTCGGTGCTACCGGTGCTCGACAAATCGCCACTGGGTTTGCGGAAGCAAAGAGAGAGCAAAAAAAGGTATTTGTGACCAGTATGTGTATCGGAAGTGGTATGGTAAGCGGCTTTCCACTTGCGAGTTTGTCTATTTATATAAGGCAAGACCAGCTGACGATGGGATGCTTAATAGGGTATGGCTGCTGTGTTTGTTAATGAGCAATAAGTCATCGATCTGATATGCGAATATGGCTGGGTTGTAGCTGAGCTGAATTGTATGAATACGATGCATGTGTATCTTTGGATCAACTTCTGCAGATGTGTGTTCTTAATTGTACTTGCGCAGCAATGTGTTGCTTATAGTTATCAGCTGAGTCCGGGTGAGTTATACATGACGATACTTGTCTATCGATACAATGCATCGTCTACATGTTCTATGTTCTATCCTACCTAAGCTCTTGTCGGAGGCATGAACAATCTCCCTATACCTAGACCTATGAACACTGGAGTTCATGATGCCAGATAGACCACTCAGCTTGAGTATTACTCGCGCTGCCTGTAAAATCGATCCGACTCACCTGTACCCAGTATACCTGTCACTTTTGGGGCTATCATTGGACCGCCTGCAGGTCTAACCTTCGCAAATGCATTCTGTTTCTTTGCTTGCATGATTGCGTAGCCACCCAATCCTATGAACGCTGATGCTCCTATTATACGACATGACCTGGGGCAGGCCCTGTCAGCTGAACGTTAGATCCCCGGAAGATGAATAGACTCACAGACAATCTTTCTCGGGATAGCCTGGTTCACGAGCTGGGTTGGAGGATGATATGGCCGCTGATGACATTGTGTGGTTGATGTAAGGTATACGAGAAATGATCGAAGTTGAAAAGTAGGGGTATTCTGATGTAAGTTGTTATACGAAGTCAAAAGTGATTTCCCACATGAGGTGATGGGACTGGTATTCACCACTCGTGGTGTATGTCCGACATATTATCATCGATGAATATCTCATCTCGATCTGACTTTGAGCAACATTTCATCATACCACCTACGAACTACTGGCTGATCGAGCGGAGTTGCTGTGATCTCCATGGAAGTGGGTGGCAACCTAGATATAAACAATGGAGACTCCACTCAATTCCCAATTCCAATCTGATCTGATCTGACGCAAATGTTACGTTTGATCTTTGTTTTTCTTCCTTTTCATCTGACCCAATCTCAATCTCAGCTGTTCATAGATCGACCAAAGCACTCATATACATCTATCCTTTGTCATGCTCACTACAGCTGTTCTACACCGACCTATATCTCTTGGGGGCTGACACTTCTCAATCGAGTACACTTGGGAAATTCTATAAAGATGTTATTGTATACGAATCACCGACTTTCGTCCTACTTCTCATTCCTCATCGTACTGGTTCTAGTTTTCCCTCAAATCGCTCGCTCATTATCGATATCCCTACCTCATCGCTCTCAAGAGAAATTACCAGGTAGATTCGTACCCTTCTCAAAACTATCTAAATGCCCATCTCTCCCTCATAGGAAGCTACCAAAGAATGCTAAAGATGTGTAAGTTAGCTTCCATGCTATGATTCCACACTGATCGGCTGACGTTGATGCCATTTCTCATTCAGTCGTCCAGACGATTTCAAAGTGGTCATGGCTCTAGGTGACTCAATAACCGCCGGATTACTAGCAAGAGGATCTAGGGAAGATCTGTCGCAGCTGTCAAGCAAACAAAGACCTATGGGTATCGAGAGGATACCTGAAATAGCAGAATGGCGTGGTATATCATACCCTATGGGTTCTGACGAAGGAGCAATAACCATCCCCAACATTCTCAGACACTATACGCGGAATGTGACGGGAGTTTCAGCAGGACATCATCCGCCGATAAGTTGTCTGGGTGTTGGATGTGGTGCGATTCATCCGGAGGGAGATGGATTGAATGCTGCTATCTCGGGTAGTACGAGTAAGAGTCTGATGAGTCAGGTTAAAGGTGGGTCAGTAATACTCATACCGAAAGATTGTTAGGAATCATGTGGCTGATGGGTTTTACGTAGATTATATTATACCCAAGATGGTCGAATTAGACGTGAAGAAGGAAGATTGGAAATATGTTAATATCGGTATAGGCGCTAATGACGTTGTGAGTTGTCCCGTTTCGGATGCTGGATATCGATGGCAAAAGATATATGACTTATGTATATGATCCGAGCAGTGTGCATTCTGCTTGACTCGTAAGTTGCTGGTTCAGCTTGAACGGAGGTCTGTGCTTGTGGATAACAATCATATTGTACAGCAAACTCAACTGCATTCCCATTATCTGGAACACCCCAACATTTCGCAAGGGATATCAAGAAAGCTGTGAATGAACTGAGGAAACATGTCCGTGAGTTGGATTACCGTTTGTGTTGAGTGAGGTGATATCAGTATAGCTGATGTGATGGATGTCTTGTTTAGCCAATATGATTGTTAATATCAGTATGTCAGATTGGCTCGAACTAGCAAAAGGAGCTATTTTGGCTGACTCTTACATTTGCTCAATAGTTGGTTTGCTCAGAGTTTCCGACATCTACAACCTCACACTCAAGGATCCATACTGGTGAGTACACCATAAGGCGGTGCAATCATATCTACTTAGTCATCCTCAATCTAGTCACCACTTATACTGATATGTTCTTTCATGTACCACAGTCAACCTCCACATCTACCGATCCCTCATTTAG
The DNA here is from genome assembly GCF_000507465.2 of Kwoniella mangroviensis CBS 8507. Classification (NCBI taxonomy): domain Eukaryota; kingdom Fungi; phylum Basidiomycota; class Tremellomycetes; order Tremellales; family Cryptococcaceae; genus Kwoniella; species Kwoniella mangrovensis. The sequence continues at coordinate 1,162,391 of NW_027062534.1, read as the reverse complement.
CTCTCGAGTGTTCATGCGCACTCATACCAGGTCCCGTAGGAGACTATACTCGACAGAAGATGGATGAATTGGGACAAGCGTATGATCAAGCTGTATGGGATGTTATAAGGGAGTGGGAAGAAGAGGATGATCCGTCATTTGCTGCGATTTGGTAGGTAATCTGCCGCATACATCAGCCTGAGAGAAGTTTATTGGGTTTCTGAGGATCGAGCGGTAAGCTGACAGCACACTTCTAATGTTTAGGCAACCCGGCACATCCGTCGATCTAGCCAGCTATCCCATCGAGGCATTATCAAAGATAGATTGTTTCCACCCTTCGGAACTCTCGCATCAGCGTGTGGCTAGTGGATTATGGAATAGGTTGACACTGAGTATGGTGCGTGTGCTTTGATTGTCTCGTCGTACGATCTTCTGGACTAAGATCCTGTATCTGATCGAATCGATTCTACAGAAAGACAAGTATCGACCCATTCCATGGGAAGAAGAACCGATGATTAGATGTTTGGAGGAAGATGATCGGATCAGGATAGGAGAAATATCAAGAATGTTACATTAGGGAGGAGCAATTCCTCAGCACAGTGCTCTCATGTCAAACAGGTCGGAACTCATTTGTCTGTATATTGTACTCACATATCTGCTATATATGTGTGTGTTGTTGTTATCATTAACCCTATCGTCATTTCTGATATCCTCTGAAATGTACGAATGCACTCATTTGTCTTGCTTGTCTTACAGATTGTTCATTGATCTGCTGCGCAGGAACATGCGACTGACAATTCATGCCTTCATATGACATATACAACAAAAATGTATGTATACACAGAGCTCAAAAAGGGTAGACGAAAGAAGAGAGATATCGTAATTCACTATCTGTAATTATAAACAAATCCAATCATCAAGTCGATCTACCTACATGTCCCGCAAATCGTAATTTCAAATGATAATTCTCTTCCTTTTCCTGCCTACTCGTTCCACTTCTGCCTCGTTGTCTGCGGATCCAGACGCAGACCTGGGTCTCTTACGGGGACGATCATGCTCATCACCACTACTGTGAGACGAACCATTTCGTAATAAACCTTCAATCTCAAATTCGCTATTATTCATACCCAACCTTTTACCCAGATCCCTACCTGCCAATTTTAGTACTTTTCCTTTTCCCTCACTATTTAAAGAAATTTCTTCCCATCTATCCGATCGATTCAACTTGTCGTTTTCGAAGATATATCGAAGTTGAATACCCATCAGATCCAAGACATCAGAAGATAAATCGCTTATACGATATACCCTAAGTTTAGGTGTGAGTGTGTTGCTGGAATCGACATTTGGTGATGAGGATTTCGAGTAGGATCGAGATAGTGTATCAGTGGTCGAAGCATTCCTTGATGTCTTACCGACGAGTCGACATTTCTCGATTACTTTGGTCTGAAGCTGAGTGTCATGGAAGTTGGCGGTATCAAAATGATCTAATCCTTCTGATATTTCACCTTCTTCTTTACTTTCTTCAGCATTCGTTTCTTCTTCCTCTCCGGATTTACATTCTGTTACTGTTTGTGCGCCAATTGGTCCTTCGAGACCTATTTCGTTACTCTCACGATTTTCGTTCTGTTCTACGGCCACACCTGCATTTGCGACAGGTTTCACCCTAACTCTCTCATCTTCAATTTCCTCCACTTCTTCCTCGCTGCTTTCTTCATTGACGTCTTCTTTGACCTTCGAAGTATTTTCGTTATCATTCAGAAGAGACGCTTCAACTCGCTCCGAAGGACTGTATTCAACCTGACTCTCTTCAGCAGGTACTTCTCCTGCTGACTGTACACCCTGACCTTCTTCGTCTTTGTGATCCGCAAGTAAAGCCAGTCCAACTTCCCTCCTTTTTGGACCAAATATCAATCGCCTCCGATCTTCCGAAATTCCAATATACTTAGGTTCAATCGTACTGTCCTCTTCTTCCTCAACTTTGAAATAATGTTCGAATCCTTTCATTTCATCCTTAATTATGGTAGTTGTAGGCCTACTCTTCGACTCGGGCCTGTAATGATCATATCTTCGATTATGATTGTGATGACCATGTCGATGTCGGTGGCGGCTCTGCGCACTGTGGTCTGGCTCATAAGTTTGATATGACGATCGCCTTTGGCTGGATCTGCCTGAGGGACCTTTATGATGGAAGGAGGAGGACGAGGAAGATCTTCTTCGACCAACTTCTCTCGTGTGTCTCCTTCTCGCACTGGTTGATAGCCCTTTTTGCGGTCTTGCAGACGTGTTTCGACCGGGAGGGACAGGTTCTACAAAGCGTCTATCATTATCCTCAGGATGATTTCCATGGTCTCTGTCGGCTGGTGTCGATTCAGCGGTAGGAGTCGGATTGTCTGAATTCAATTTCAACTTGTGGGTCATTGCAGCTAAAGCGGAGAGTGCTTTGCTGATTTGGTCCGATCGCATCTTATCGATTGGTACGACTGTTTCAGGAGTTCCAGCTTCAACTGTTGTGGTATAGTTGAAATGTTCAAGCGGAAAAGAAGACGATGTACGAGGGGTGAAAGAGATTCGTTCAATTAGTGCTTTAGGTCCGGTAGGGATTGGTGGATCATGACATGGCGAAGGTCCAAGGTCGGAGCTGACGTTATGATCTGATTTTTTGCTGGACCCAACAACGGCGGGTTTACGCGGTAGTGATCCTGGTATCTCCCTCGATTCAGGTATCTTGAACGCATTGTTGGTTGCGGGATCTGACGTATCGATCTTACAGACTACAGGTTTAAATGGGGGACTCGACGAGCTGATCGTAGGAGAAAATGGTGGTTTTACCCGACCATGTGACTTGACAGGATTGAGAGATGCGTATGGACGATACGATTGATACCTGGTCGAGTTGGAATGATGGTGTTGAGACTGTGAACGAGGCCATATTGATCTAGGGTTGTAAGGAGGACACAATGCTAATTCTTCACGGACGAGCTATGAAGTACATGAACATCAGCTCAAGAACGGGGAATGAGGAGGAAAACATTAGCTCACAAGGATATCTCTAGTGGATTCAGTGTTCGATTGTATGTCTGAATAACGAGCTATCACTTTCTTACCACCCAAAAGACTAGTGTGTGCTCGCTGTTGGATCAGATCGAGGCATCAGTCTGAGATAAATCCTGCGTTGCAGAGGAAGAGAGCAGACTCACAACGAAACAAATCACCTCATCGGCATGTTTCAGACTCGCGAATTCCATACAAGCTAGCATGACTTCTCGATGAGGATGTTTCTTGAAGTCGGTGAATATGAACTAAAACCAAGTCTCACCAGTCAATGTCTACCTTATCACGAGAAGGGAGAGAACAGATATTTCGTGCTGCAATAAGCTCACTCACATCATCGGTTATCCCACCAAGATGACTTTTGATCTTGTCTTTGGTTATATCCAAACTCATTCCAGCGATGAAAACGGCATTCATCTGGAAATAGACTTGTCTCTGCAGGATAGGGTTGAATCGAATGCCCAGACGGATCTGCACCGGATACTGTAGCTCTGGATAGAAACCTTCTGGACCTGGATCGGGGTAGTAGCGCGGAGGAAGGACGAGATGGTTGTCGACGTATCTACGTGCACGAGGTGGGTAGATGTCCGAGGTCGTCTTGGTGCTGAACCCAGGTAGTTGAGAAGAGGAAGGAAAGAAGGAAGAAGGTGGATCAGAGAATTGATTCGGAGCGAGCGATTTGGGCAGTCTTCAACAGCGATATGACCTTCTGACAGAGGGGACAAGAATGAAGGACTTGATATGGTGACCGTCGGAAGACAAGTATAAGTAACCTGTTGGGTTGTCCATTTCATGGAGGGGAAGGGGTCTCATGAAGTAAGTGCAAAGGAAATAGTAGTTGTTATCTCTGTACGATCAGTCTACTCAACTTTGCTCATAGGATTCAGGGTCCAGAAAGAAGGAAGGGTGTATCGTGTCAGTGTCAGTGTCAGTCCGAGTCTGATGGATCGTCGGAATACAGTTCATGCTACCCTCAGCGAAAGGAGGGGGAGATCGATCAGACGGTCAAAGCGCAGGTATAAGGGATCAGACTTACGTGACTATACAACAGTTGTCTTTCCGGACCCGAACTTGCTATAACGAATGCTCTTGCTGGCTCGTATCAGGGAGCGGACAGAACGAGAGCAGGACTCAATCAGGTCACGGGCATATGGTGGCTTCTATATTCGGAAGAACATGAAGTTGAAAGTCGACACAATCTAAAGATACATGCTTCACCTCTTCGACTCGGCTTCTACAAGTCCGGTCCTTTCTACATCAGCTCGGGCATCATTCTCACCACTTTACCCTCGTTCTTGGCATGTTGGATAAGCCTATGCACAGACAAAGGGATGGATCAGCATGCTTGCTTATAATCAGAACATCAATTGATGATGATTGAAGATTGTGGATGTGCGGGTTTATTGAACTCACTTCTTCAACAAGGAAGTATCCTTCCATCTTGGAGGAGGCTCTCTTTTCTGTACTGACCAATAGAAGATATCCCAATCTGGTTCATCGAGGAGCTATCATGGCGTATTTATATGTTAGCTTTGATATCATCCCTTCTTTTCCCACAACGTGTGAGACTTATCATTTGGCAGATCCAAATCCAAGATTGAAGAAGAGTCACCCACCTTGTCAAACTCCTTCATCTCCTCGACATTCATCGTAGGCAAAAACTCCTTTGCAAACGTACTCAATATCAAATCAGTTTCTAAAGTACCCCTCTTTCGAGTCTGGTAAATCAACCTCGATCGGAGAGTCTGTTCATCTTCGCCCGTTCGATCCAATGGAGAAGGCATAGCCCATTCTTCCGCATCGTCAGATAACCTATTTTGAGCTTGGGCTAGATCAGGGGAGGAGAATGGTAAGGGGAATGGATCGCTGGTTTTGGACAGTCGGATCGAAGTGGATATTAATCTCGTCCGATTTCCCAGGACGAAGGGAGAGAAACGAGCAAATGACGAGCGTATCATCGACATATTGTTTGAGATGAGATGTTTCTTGGTTTTGTTGTCGAACTTGGATATAACAAGATGAACTGATTGTATGATGAAGAAATCAATATTAAGTTCTTATGCACGACACAAGTCATCGACGATCAATCGAATCGAAACCGGAACCAAAATTCAAGATTTTCAACCTCCACTTTACAGGTCCATACACCATCGCTTGGAGTGGAGAATGAATAATAGTATGAAAGCTTCACTATTGGCTTGAGATTTCCATGTACGACAGTAGAATCTGCGAGGAGGGACGCAGACATGAATCGAAACTCCAGCAGCTTAAATCAAACCGCTACGACGTCCCAGCGGACTGGAGAAGGCCGAGTATACTCAAATTCTGACGGAAAATAAGCTGTAGTTTTCGGGTTAGGTTGCAATGAGTGTCCCCCTTTCCAATTCCCAGGTGCCTTTTGAGTTCAAATCAACTAACTTAGGTACGAGATCCAAGAAAATATATCCTGCTGTACAACTTATGGGAGTGTCGCTTTTTGTGGGAATCGGACACGTACCAAGATAATCTTGTCCAGGTCAAAGCGCAGAGAGGAGAAAGGGGGTTATGACGTAACTAACCATAAAGCTTGGACCGGTTCCTCATAGATTCAACACTCTTTACCGGTGACACACATACTCAAACTTACATTTCACCTCTACCATAGTCCTCTGCAGTGAGAAAAGGTACCATCAGTAATCGATAATCAATCACACCACAGGTTTCTTGATTCTCTTGTAACCGTCAAATATCTTCACACACACACACCACACACACACCGTCAACCGCAAAAGGGCCAGAGAGAGGAAAAGATATATATATAAAAGACTCCTTTGAGATTGGATTTCTCTTCTTCCTTCTTCTTCTTTTCTCCATCCTTTACTCATTTTCTTATATTCTTAGTCGTTTTCTCTAGTATCACTTTCCTTACATTAGTAGTATAGTCAATTACACAATGGAACCGGATAGAGTGTCTCACGATGTTCGTAACGTCGCTGAGAGATTGATCTCTCTTGAATCGTAAGTATACAGTATCCTACTCCCCAGTCAAGTAACTCGTCTCCCTCGCCTTGCCGAGCGGGTCAACCTACTCCGCTGCCTTTCACAAATCCTCGAGGTATACTGCACTTTCCATACTATCATCCACTCCCTTCCGGTCTTGGCGATTAGTAAAAGCTGACATATACTCACTCCCATAGCGATCAATACGGTAACGCTCTTGACCAATACTTCGAGGTAAGCTATATTTCGCTGAGCATAGTTCGTGAACCAAGAGACGTTAGCTCATCTTCAAATTATCAGGACAACGTCGTCTATGAATCTCGAGGTATCCATCTTCAAGGTCTCAACGAGTTCAAGAAATACTTGAAACTTGGTTCCATCATCTCTTTCGATAGCCACCTGGTTGGTCAACCTCATTACAACGAGCAGTGAGTTGATCCATTGCATTTTACCTTTTGACTCATAGAAATTTCATCCTTCATCCTTCCCTTTTCTCGAAGACCGTCAAATTGTTTCGTTATGCAGCACCATATCAGATCAAGGAGCCTACGCTAACGGTATATCTCCTTTCGCAACAGCTCCAAGGTCGCCAAGTTCTCCTTTTCTCGAACTATCTACCTTCCTACCGTACCCACCTGGGTTCCCGCTTCAGACTCAATCAACAAATTCCTCAACAAGCAACACTTTCGACCTATCTTTGATACCGAGCTTCACCTCACCGCTAAAGGCCAACGAGGCAACGAAGGTGTCCGATATGTCGTAAGTCAAGTTGGTCCCACCAACAGAAGAAATGCTACCTTTATTGAGAGAGCTCTGTAAGGATTTCAACCTTTCGATGATCCGCAATGACCTTAGGCACAAAGCTGACGTGAGATCACCTTCGCAGCCCGTTCCTCCTCCTTCGACCATTGATCACCTTCATGGTTCTCATCCTCGCCAATATAATCGGGTTCTTCCAAAGACATCCTTACAACCAAGAGAACCCTGTCAACCTTGCTCTCTCCGCCGTGGCTGAGAGCTGGGCCACCTATAGAGGCCAATCTATCGATCGTGAGAATTACCCTGAAACCATCAAGCAAGCTCAAAAACTGAGCGAGAAGATTGGTCAGGCCGTTACTCAGTGAGTTGATGTGCTCGTCAGGTAGTTTGATCAGTAGCTGACCAGTAAAACATCCAGAACTCTCGACTTCACCACTGCCACTGCTCACAAAGCTACAGACCAAGCGAGATCGATCGGTCTTCCAATCGATCAGACCCAACACCTCATCGAGATGGGTCTCCACGTCCCTTCCGCCGCTTTACACACCGCTGGTAATGTCACCTTATCTGCCTTGCATACCGCTGTCATCATCGAGCAAGCTTCGGTCAGTGCTGTTCAATCACTCGCTCTGAACGCTATCGGCATCGCTTCTGGTACCGCTCATGTGGTCGAGGATCAAGCAAAGGACCTTGGTCTTCCCGTCGATGAATATCGAGAATTGACTTTCAAGCGAGCTCACGAGGTTGGAGAATGGTTTGGCGTGCTCAGAGCTAAAGCTGAAGAGCAAGGACGAAGAGGTGAGTGAGATGAAATTGCGATAGAAGAAGAAAGCTAATCTCCTTCTGGATCAGGTATCGAAGCCGCTCAAGAGACCGTCCAACAAGTCGATCAAGCCACTCGACAAGGTATCCGACAAGCTGGTGAAACCACCCAACGAGTCGCTGAACAAGGTATCGATGTCGCCCGACAAGCTGTTGAGCAAGGTGCTGAAGCCACCCAACGAGCTGCTCAAGTTGTCAAAGAGGAAGCCGGTCCCACTGCCGATAAAGCTAAAGATGTGGTCGAAGAAGTCACTCCCGGTGGTGATGGTCCCAGCACGAGCACCGATCAAGGTGGTGAGGATATCGTACCTCGACTTTCATCTGGTGGTCACGATCCTACTGCTTCCGGTGCACCTTCATACGCCGCTGCGGTTCAAGAATAAGAAAGGGTTAACAATGTTCACCCAATCTTCGTAATTGATTCGGGCCTTTTCCTCTTTTGCATTGAATTGTGTTACAACAACTTCACCTCCCCCCATTCATCAAGAACATACATGATTCTCTTACATACTCTGATTCACCATTACAATTCACATTGAACCTTTCTTCTTTCATCGAATGATAGTATTTTCCTGTTCAACTTTCACATATCCATCTCTCTCTTCCTATCATCCATCGTTCATCGCATCAGTGTATACAGAACCAGTACCCATAGTGATCAAGTCAAAACATCCAAAAGTAAAAGTAAAAGTAATTTCAATAGTAAAATGAAACTCATGTATCCTGTATCATACGAGTTGCACGTGAATGATTTCTTGATTTCTTGGTGTTGTCATGTGATGACCCGGTGATGTCCACCAGCATGATCCGGCCGCTAAACATGATCGCAACACATGACCCAAACGATCATGAAGACGAAAGTCATCCTCATACCATATGATATGGATAACAAAGCATGAATCCACCTTTCAAGATGTGATTGATGTTGATATCATATGGCATATAGTATCCGTCTCGCCTTACAAACAGAACTCTCAACGATATCCTGCCTCGCTCCCACTTTATCCACTTTACGATGTTGAGGTTCCGACCTGTACGAACAAGAATACGATTCCCTTCCAACCTATCTGGCCAGACACGATACCGATCCTTCGCTTCAAGGGGAGGTCCATCGACGTTGGCACAAATTCGTCCAAGTCCTCACTCACTACGTACTGCATACCCTGTCATAAGTTCAACAAAATTCCACACTTCCACTCCTAGGCATGCAGTCTCTCCCTTCAAATTACACGATATAGGAGAGGGTATAACTGAAGTTGAGATCATACGGTGGTATGTAGAAGATGGACAGGAAGTAGCAGAGTTTGATGCATTATGTGAAGTACAGAGCGATAAGAGTGTGTGAGTGGTGTACTCTATTGTGTTTCTTATCACATCTTAGCGAATGTTAGAAATAACCCGTTCACCCATACTCGACCTGAGTGTCACTGTGTCGCATTCATCTCTCTTCCCTTGATAAGCTGACCACAGGTGTATACAGAGTCGAACTTACTTCGCATGCTAATGGGACAGTCAGAGGCATACAGAAATCAGCTGGGGAGATGGCCAAAGTTGGTCAAACAATTTGCGAAATCCATACAGCAGAGGAAACCGGCGAACAAGAAGCTTGCCAGGATAGTGTACAGCCAGATCAACGACCTGGAACAGAAGATTTGCCAGAATCAAAGCCTATTGCGAACCAAGTCGAGAGTCCGACAGTTAAAGCAACTGAAGGACTTACCGAGACCCTGGAGAAATCCCAGGAACCTGAAAATGCCAGTGCTGATCGACCACAGCCCATACACGAAGCAGAAGAACATGATCCAATTCAATTACAAGGTGAAGCTTCAATCTTACCTTCGCCTCCTCGTCCCAAGCAGCTCGACCAACAAACTCAAGTAGAAGTCCGTCAAGATCGATCGGATGAATATGATGATAAGAACCGTAAAGGAAACATCAAAACTTCCCCTGCTGTACGCACGTTAGCTACCAAACTCGGTATCGATCTTAGTATGGTCAAAGGGTCAGGTGAGAATGGTAGAATCACGAAACAAGATGTCGAAAATTATTTCTCTGTTTCAAGTGGTCCAATTCCCAGCTCAGAAGCAGGTGTGAAAGTGCGATCATACAGAGATGATTTACCTGAATTCACTGGAGTGGAATTTGGAAGGACTAGGAAAATCATGTTTAGAGCTTTGGGTGAACAGGGCAAGATACCTCATTTCGGGTGAGTCAAGCTCTTCCACTCCTATGACTCTTACCTTACATATCGAATGAACTTATTTGTCTCTACCAAACCTTTTCATTCGATGATGCCAACTCTATCGATTCCGTATAGCTGACGAACCTGGATAATCTATAGATACTCACATACTCTCAATCTCACTCCCCTCCTTCCATATCTCAAAGCTTCCAACCCTCAAACATCCATCTCAATAGATAAACAAGGATATATCGCATCTGATATTCCATCTGAACTGGTGACAAATCCCATAATCGAGAAGAAGGAGAAAACCACGATATTGAGTTTCCTAGTCAAAGGTTTGATATTGGCTTTGCAGGAACATCCTATCATGCGAAGTAGGTTGAAAGAAGATGGGGAGAAGAGGTTCTTGGAGATTGGGAGAGATGGAGTAATTGGGGTTGCTGTTTCTGGTGAGTCATTTCATGTATGCTAAATTACAATCAATCCGCATGTAAGATCTGTGAATGAACGATGTTTACTGATATCTTGTTTGCGTATCTTGCAGATCCAAAATACGGACTTTTAACACCTTCTCTTCCCCCTCTCCCACCTTCTACAACCATATCAACAATAACTTCCCATCTTCACTCGCTTCGCCACGCACCCAACAAGCCCTCAACCCCAGCGAATATCACCATCTCCTCCGTAGGCGGTCTGGGCGAAGCTACAGGCGCGATGCCGATCTTACCTCCCGGAGGGGGGTTGGCGATCTGCGCGGTAGGCAAGGCAAAATGGGATATGGAGTGGGATCTGGCGTACGGAGATGAATCTAAAGGGAAATCGGTATGGGAGATGGATGAGAGTATGGTGGAAAGGGGAGGGACGAGGGCGGTTTTGAGGGTTCCTGTTGGGTGGAGTGGGGATCACAGAATTGTGAGTTTGCAGCTGGAGCTGTGATCTCATCTAGAAGAAATCTCACGAGTCACATTTGCCCAGTGTCATGTGCTCTATACTGATTTTGATGTATTTGTTTATATGCAGCTCGAAGGTGCCGAATTGATAACGTTCACTGAGACTTGGAAGAAATATATCGAACAACCTTGGAGATGGATCAATGTGAAATAGTCATAGATGTAGATTAGATCTGGGAGGGACGGTGTGGGTCGCCTGTACAGTATATCATTGTATATTATAAATTGTATTCTATTAATTAATATCGGAAGCCATCGCATATGTACAGTTCTCGGCATCCCCCTTTGCATATGTATTCGTACATGAACAGACGTGAGAACAAATAGGAAATGAACATTTCTTCATCCTCCTCCGACGTAACATTCCACGAGTGATTGTTCGGGCCATCCTCACAGTTGATACGATTACTTCATATTCATCATTCATTTTCATCTCGTGTATCGACTACATAACTAAAGTGTATGGTCCAACAATCATCAATTCGCTTCCTTCCTACTGTCTCGCTGCATCTACCATCTTCTCTTGTTTCCTCGACCATTCAGGCTCCCGGAATTTATTTCCACTTCATTCAGCTTTCAAGACCCGTCCGATCTCTCTTCCACCTTCTTTCCCTCCATTCCAGAACCTATCCAATTTCTCATCCCTCTCCCACAACCTCGGTTTCTCCCTTCTAGTCAACGTGGAGGCCGCAGAGTTTAAGTTCGATTGACGTTGGTTTGCATTCAACTTCTGAACCAACCTCTCTTCCTCGCTATTCCTCCATAATAGTCTCTCCGACAATCCATCAACTAACCATCTTAAAATGATATATCCGTGACTTGCAGTCAAAGCGATGAGTCCCAAAGGGATCAAAAGGGGTAAGACATTCTTGAGGTTGTGTGAGATGTTATATTGATCAATCATATAATGCAAAGAAGCTGAACCGGGTATGGGAGTGAGGTTGGGATTGGGAGTTTGATCAGCGTGGTAAGAGGTAGGTCGGAAGAGGTATATCAAAGTGGAATTGGTGATCGCTCCAATCCACGAGATGATGCTCTAAAACAAGAAACCCCAGATGATCAGCTTAAATAACTTTTTCCCGTTAGAAGGTGGGGTAGAATGGCAAGACTAACCAAGGTCTCCAACCATGATCCAATAGTCTCGACTCTGTCCCCTACAGGTCTTCTGACATGTTTACAAATCTTTAATGCGTCACTTCGCAGTTCAACATAATTGTTGATCAAAGCGAAGACAGGTGCTAATGGCCAGACGATAGACCAGATGGTAACGTATCCGAATTGAGTGACCATTTCTGCGTAGTCGGCTGTGAACGTGGATCCAATATCAGAATCAAAATCTACATTATTTCTTGGATGATGAGGTGCTGTCACGAAGAATGGTCACTCACTGAACAACGAGTAATCAGGCAGTGCTAATTCCCTTTCAACCTTTTCCAAGAACCTCTTCTCGACTTCCTCGTCATCACGAGGGACCTTCTCAGTACTGTCGTTATTACCTTTAGATTTGAAAGCTTCCTTAAGGGTGGTCTTGCCCGCTCGCCAATCGTCCACGAATCGCATAATGTAAGGTAGACCAAGTTCGAGGAAGGCGTTGACCGCTGTGTACATCCACGCAGATTAGCTCGATTTCACTCTGCGAGGTCAACGGATCGTCGGATAGGTTGATCATACCTTGATTAGTTACAGTGTCTGAAAAGGATCCGAGCTAGGTCAGCTGATACATGCACGACCTGCCTTTTTAGCTGACTTACAAGCAAATAATTGACCCTTCAGTCTTCCAGCTTTGATACCTTTTTGCTCTTTTCCACTTGTTCTTGGCCCCAGACCCGCTTTCTCAGGAGTATCAGATACGGATATCGTCTCTTGTTTGGTGAGTTTGTGCTGGACCCGAGCCATGATGAATGATCCGAAGGGGACGTAGATGTAACTATGATGAGATGGTTAGCTGTCATGACTCGGTTCGAACACAAAATATAGGTCAGCTCACGCAGATAAGAAGAGACCGAGATAAGCTACGATGGCGTTCATTGCGCTGGTAGATTCATGTGATCAGCTGTCTACCTACTCGTGATCCGATCGATACCATTGGAGCGTCAAGCCGACTCACAAAGTCTTAGCTGTCAGACTCTTCTCAGCTCCTACGGGCGTCGGGTGATCTTCCCATTTTACCATTGATCTCGCCAGAACTCCATACGCAGCTACGATTTGAGGTACGACAATGGCGAACAAAGCTGTAGGGAGGAGTGGCTACCAATTAAAACCAGATATGTTAGCTACGCTCTTGTGTAAGTAAAGATATATCTGTGCGACAGACTCACCACAACCTCTTTTCCGAAACCATCATAGGCTTGCCCAACAAACGCCTCAAGCATGAATATACCCAACAGAACCACACCCAGTCCTACACCGCAAGCGATGATAATCGGGACAGAAGCAGTTACTTTTATATCTCGTTTGATATCATTTCCAGCTTGTACCAAATCCACAGCATCTTCCTTATTCTCCCTCTTATCCAATCCTAAATTTGCTACGTATTCAGGTCTTAACCTTCCTACAGCGACAGACTCGCACCCTCTCGTACCCCACCTGACAGCGAGTCTACGTTCTTTGATTCGCCAAATCGCTACGAATGCCGTAGAATATATGGAGAGGAGGAAAGCGTATATTGGAGGATATGAATCCGACGGAGTTAATAGGTAGAATAACACTGATATAATTGATAGAGGCAAGAGTGAGAGGGTGTAGGTCGTGAGGAAGTTGAAGTACAGATGAACAGGAGGGGGTTGCTATGAGGAATTCAAGCATGATCAGTCTCAACAGATGTCGTAGAAGGGAGCTCAAGGCTATTATAAGAGAATCCTTCATTTAGGAAAGAGAATGCTACACTGTATAATCATTCGCAGGAATACCAACTTACATGTTCACCCAATCCTTGGCCTTCCTTGCCATCCAATCCTTTTAACAGCCCAATCCTCCAATCTCCTCCAGTCGTCCACTTCTCGACCCATTCGTTATCGGCTATTTCGTCGTGCAACGCCATGATCGATTTCACCCTCTTCCATCTCCCTTGACCGGGAGTAAGACCCAAACCATCTTGGATCGCCGGGGCAGTGAGTAAGTTGTATAACAATCTTATTCGAGTAGAGGGCGAAGGTGGAATTGGGTTTGAGTGGGGTGGTAAATTATGTGCTTGATCGAGTGATCTATAACCAACATCGAAGATTATCAGCTTGATACTACTGTACTTCGAACCCCATCTCTGGGTTATTCCCCACGAGAAGTGCGCGCTCACTTTTCCCTCTCTACCAATTCAACGACCTTACCGTCCTCAGCACCTACAAACACCCAAATCTCCTCTTGCCCCTTCGCAGAGTTGTTAGAAGGTTTAGCCCTAGTCGAGATCCTCAGACCATCTTCGCCTTCTAAAACCCTTAACAACACTTCATAACCATCTTTGATCTCTTGCTGAGCTTGTAGTCGACTTTGACTCTTATCAACCGATATTGAATATGGAATGACGAAATCCACTTTATAAGGGTTCGTATCTACCTGGTTGAGAGAGGTGGAACGAGCTTGGACGGGTGGACCCGGTGCCGTATCCACTGCTGGCGGTGGAGCTGCTGTTGAGGGAGGATGATTGGACATTGATCGAGTGACTCTCTGAGGTGGATTGGGGGTTGACATATCGACTAGGAAGTGATCGTCTCTTGTGACTCCTTTTTATACGTCTTCAAGGAATAAAGTATTGTTGGTAAATGATGTTTCTTAGGAATGCAATTCTCACGACTTTGCATTCACCTTGATGTTCCTCCTCCCACGAACGATATGACGTATACTTGACTGCTTGAATAGATGACTGATGAAAGCTAGTTGTCGATAACCCTGGTCAAACTTTATTAGTGCGTGTGTACTAACTACTGTGCCTGAAAGGAGATTCCGGTCACAAAAGCTCTTCTAATCACGATTAGGAAGATGGTTCCGGTGCAATTAGGATTGTTTCTAATCGACGTTCCTCATGCCACTTTTGTAATGTTCTTGTTTGCTCGTATTTGCTATTTTGTACGCGTGTCAATCAGCGTCGTGTGATTGTGATTTTTTTCGAACACTCCATCCATTCAAGAGTTCTTTCTGACCTTGATCTTAGCTTTCCCTTCATCATCGCTCAAAGTACTCAGTGTACAAATACACCCTCGACGCGTCGAGCTCATGCCATATAGAGAGCGCACGCACTCGTTCATTAAAGTGCAGCGGATGAAATAGCGAAAACGTCGAAACGATTCCACTTTAGATTCCATCCCATTCCTCAACATCCTGAGAGCATTGTCCCATATAAGTACCTCTCTCGACTGAACACAATGGCCAAATCCAAATCCAAAACTCAACCTGAAGCTCCTCAGGACTTGGTTCCTTCCACTTTAGCAGAAGCGCAATCCGAACCAGTACTTCCCAATCCAGATCCACCTCAACCCTCTGCTTCTTCCTCCAAGCCTAAATCTAGATCTTCCAGGAAGAAATCCAAGAACATACCTATAATCACCCCACCGATATTCAGCGAAGAGCAAATAATTCAATATCATCTTATGCATCCTTCCGTATCCACAAACACAATTTCACCATATTCCATCGATCCGATAACCTTATCAAGCAAGAAACGAAAGCGGGAGGGTGAATCACCTAGATTCTCACATCCTTTACCTGTCATATGGTTCGAGGGACCTTCCCATCCTTCCTCTTCGTCGAGTAAGAAGAAAGACAAGAAAGATCAAGAGATCAGAAGGATACATTTATCAACTGGATATATGCAAGTACCGGATCATGCAGTAAAAATTGAAAGCATAGGAAATTCTGCAGCATTCTGGTTAGGAGATCTTAATGGGTTGTCGGCAGGATCAACTCTTAGTACCGATGTTGTCGATGGTATTAATAAGAACAAAATGGTCGAGGACGAAAAGGAGAAAGATAATGGGAGTGGAAATGGTAGCACGAGTGATAAGGTGAAGATGAAAACGAAAACGAAAACGAAAACGCAACCGAAGGAAAAGAAGAAAGTCGCCAATGCAGAGGGCAAAGACAAAGACAAAGGCAAACCCGAAGCGGTAGAGGACAGGAATCAGCATAGTGGGAAGACGATTACTAAGTCAAAAGGAAAGTCAAAAGAACAGGACACCCTTAAAACTACCATTATACCTACAACGACAGAAACTCCTAAAGAACATGAATCAGTCAATCTATCAGATACATCCGATTCAGAATCCGAATCTGAATCTTCAACTTCAACTTCAACTTCAACTTCAACTTCAACTTCAACTTCCTCCTCTAGCTCTAACTCTTCCGATGAAACTGATTCCGATTCCGATTCCGACTTTGAAACAACGACAGATCCAAGTAAAACCTCCAATCATAATTCATCTTCATTCGATCGACCGCCTCCTCAAGGACCTGCCACCATCACCACCACCAAGTCCAATGATACACCCAAGACCAAGACCAATGGTAATGCTCCTAAATCAACTAAAAAGAGGGTATCGCTCTTGGATCCATCTACACCTGTTCAAACACTCCCACCGAAACGACTCGAACAGCTCATTACTCCTACTCCTACCACTGTTGCCACTCCTACACCGAGGGGAGAGAAGAACAAGAATAGGAAGAGAGAGTCGACTGGTGGGAAGAGGAAGAAGGGTCCGAAATGGGTTACCGAGACGCCCAAAGTCAAATGACCCATAGTAGATTAGTAGCTCAATGCCGTTCGAATGCAACATATGGTAATAGATACTTTCTCTGGGAATCACGCGAAAGATAGTCATATCTCATTATATGTAACAGGAAAAGCGGGAAAACAAGTGGTGTGTGCGTCAGTAATGGGTGATGTAAGTTCCTAGTATGTTTTTCACACAAAATCAGTATGCGAGTAATATAAATGTGTATAATGCAAAATGAATGGTATAACATTATTCGTATATACCTACTTCATGCCCCTCATCAAGATTGTACCATTGGCAAGGTCCTTTTCTCCAATACAGTACGTCCTTGCAATGTTTGTATCCCTTCTATCCACTCGTAGCTCTAGCACATCAACTGAATCATCTACCATAATTTCTCCATCGCTTTAAGGGACAATTCCACTCCTACGAATGTAGCGGCCTGAAATCATACGATGCAACGATCAGCTTCGATTCTTCAGATTGGTTCAAGCACCATCCCACACTCACATTAGCAGGGAAGGCTCTGGCCATAGCTGGACCGAACCCTTTCCACAAAGCCGTCACACCGTCCGCAGCGATCAGTTTTCTAGCGCAATCCATGAATCCTGCGTAGGTACCGTGAGGAGCAGATTGAAGACGTGATTTGATGGTCTATTGAAAAGAAAACAAAGTATCAGCATGTATATTGCTAAGAGATGATTTATTTGATCAGAAGGTATGGCGGTATCAGTCTTCATTTGACGGCGAGAGGTCACATTTGGGATCTGGCATAATTTCCTCTGATGATAATACGTATCACTCACATCAGGGGGGATGGCCAAACTCCACATAGCTACACCTGCCGTACCTCCCGCAGCCATAATAGCAGGTAACGACAATGGAGGTGCAGGAGCTTTTTCACCATTCGGTAAGGTCTCAGGGGAAGATGAAAGTTGTTTCTTAAGTAATTCATATGTAGCGAAATATCTATAATGTACATGTACATCCAAATCAGCTTGTTTCGTACATTGAAGTGTGCAAAAGTAGCTGACTCACACTGCACTTCCCGGACCATCCCTTGCTAAAGTAGCGATTGTACCTCTGAACAAACTTCTTAAACCACCTTCGGCATACAGTTTCCTTACTACGTCTATAGGTCCGGTATATAATGATGAACCACCTTGACCTTGTACCTATCAATAGAATATATCAGCTGTCTTCCATGTCATTTGGATGAATCTTTACAGAACAGCTAATCATGTAGATGGACTCACCTGTAACAAAACTTTAACTCGTTCCGCAGGAGCAGCCACCAACGTAGCTGGGATAGCACTGAACCCACCCGCAAATGCAAGCTCGGATATAGAGAGTGTTTGGGAGGTCCTATTTGGTGTGAGGGAATATACTATTCGTTTACCTAGATCGTAACCCTATCAAGCACAGGTAGAAACTCTATCAGCAAGACATGTGGACCTTGACTAACAGGAAGTAGGTGCTCACCCAGAAAGAAATTGCGAAAATTGGAGTGACACCTAAGATGGGAGGTGTGATACCTCTATACATACTGTGAAACGAAGAACACTTATCAGCTGACGCCCTCATAACTGATGATATATGTCCAGCTCATCTAGTAGAGCTCACTTACCCCCTTATTCCATCCTGAGCAATCGTCTTCCTAACCACATCCACCGCACCACTATAAGTTCCCGGAGCGGCAGTTTGTAATCTCGTTTTCGTCAGATCGAACGGGTGTCCTACCAACACACAGGATATACCACCGAATCCACCTGACAAGAATGATTTTATGGGATCGACGGTCTGTTTACCTGAGGACATCTCCAACTCTGATCCTTCGTCTGACATCTTGGTTGATTTGGATATCTTGGAAGAGAGTTAGAGGGAGAAAGTGGTATATCAACAAGCCGGGGCCGGGGTATCTCTAAGGATATTCTACGTTATATATCGAATGTATTGATGAGGACAGGACCGGCATACGAGATGGAAGATGTTGGGTATTTTCATATGTGATTGACATTGAGATGTAGCCGGCCATCCATTTTCCAGTCGGGAATAAGATTTCAACCGACTGGTCAAATCACATACCCGGTTATTCATATTCACCCCCACTACCGGTACGTCCCAGACATGACGTGTTATTTCTCGTGATCGGAGTGATCGTGATAAGGAAGGGCCCAGTTGTTGAACCCAAAGCTAGTGCGCGGTAACGTTACTGCCATGCTTGATGACGCGCTATCCTATCCCTTGGGCTCATTCTGAACCAGATGGAGAAAGATCAAGATGCAAACACCCCTCACCGCAATATAACTTGTAATTAAAAACTCCATCCGTGGAACCCATTCTTCAATCACCCATCGTCATCATCTGATCCCCAACAGAAGTGCATCAACGTGACTCACCTTGCACCCAGCAACATATAATACCGCATCTGCGATAACAACCAATCGCCATCTCCCCCTCTTACCTACCACTCAACATACAGTGTCTAACGCTGGAATAAACCACCGGAATCAATTCTTACACCAACCCGACATCTGACCGCTCACCGAGGTGACCGAAGGCTATTCAATCGATACAGTAATATCGTTATACCGCACCACACGATACCCCACCTCTTCTCCCCTCGCTGTCTTTTGCTTAGCTAAGCCCAGTCCCACTTTCTCTACTGCCCCTCCCTATCGGATCATACCATCCCTTACCTCCACTCACAGTCGAGGCAGATCTAGGATCTAAGGATCACGACATAGTGCAAGATGTTGTCAAATAACGACGGTAACTCATCGCAGAGTTCATTATCAAGGGCTCATCCCGATCATCCAAAATTAGCTGACCTCGTGTCCTCCAAAGATGATTGTACGTGTTAACATTTGTTTTTGTTGTTTCTTGTTATTCTCTATATTTGTATAATTATCATTACCAGTTCGCCTCTATTTCTTTATTCAAGCACGTCGCATCATCATTCGACATTGTTGTACAACATATTCCATCCATCATATGTCCATCAGAGATAACACTAAGAATAATGATAGCCAGATGGAATAGAAGAGTATCTGACTTTATGATTAAATCAATAGCCAACTCAGCAGCCATGGGACAAGGTGGAATGTGAGTTGTGATCATATACTGTGAAAATAGGATGATATGCTGATGGATATGATGCGCTTTGATCGTTGCCATATATGTTTGTCGTCCCTTCCGTACCTGTAACACAACCACGACCTTTCCCATCTTTCATCTCTCACCTTTCTTCAACATGTTCATCGCTCCCTTTTCAACACCATCATCACTTCATATATCATACAGAGCTGCGACATCACCGCAGCAAACCACCACACCCACTTCAATCTCAGATTACGACTCACCCGCAAACTCACCAGAAATGCCCAAACGACCAGGTGGTTTGAGTGACGGCCCGAACGCGAGGAGTAAGACGGTCACGGTCGCAGATGGTGAAGATACTTTTGGTGTGAGTCGCGGACATCATTTCTTACCTCACCATCCATCTGTTAATTACCAAATGCTTATCATTGTCTGACTGGTTTACAGGTACTCAATCGACATCCTGCTGTGTCAGACAAGCAAGCTTCCCCGGACAAATGCAATGATCAAATTGCCAATCGGGTGACGTTTAGAGTGGGAGTTAGTGAAGATAAGAATAAAAGGTGTAGAAGGACTATGGAGGATGCTCATAGTTTCGTATATGACTTTGCGGGGGTGAAAGGTCAAGGGTACTTTGCTGTCTTCGAGTGAGTGATTGACTTGTTCTGGGATATTGAAGGAGGGCGATAGCTGACAATATTGCATGACATCTAGTGGCCACGCAGGTAAACATGCTGCCGAGTGGTGTGGACAGAACTTCCACGAAGTAAGCTCGACATCGCCTGTGTGCCACTAAATGACAGCTGAGCTGACGATATACTTCTGACTGCAGTACCTTCTCGACGCTATCCTTACACATCCTGATCAACCCATTCCCGACCTCATGAACAAGACCTTCCACGTTGTCGACTCTAGACTTTCTCACCTTGCTCATGCTGGAAAAACCTCTTCCGGATGTACCGCCGTGACAGCGTTCCTTCGACTGGAAAAGGGGGATGGGCCAGACAAAAGCGGATACATCAATAATGGCTTACAAGCCAGGGGTCTGATGGAAGGTAAAGGTGAAGATGAGTTGGAAGCTCAAACGGCTTTACAACCTGGATCGAGAAGATCATCTATGGGAGGAGGTACATCAGGTCAGATGGGCGGTGCAGGTGCTCCAGGAAATGGGTCGTCAAGTTCAGGTGGGATGGTCAGGAAAATGTCAAGTAAAAGAATCAAAGATTTCGTCAAGTCTCTTACTGGATCCGGATCAAGTAATAGCAAAGACGATGAGAATGCCTTGGCGGAAGATGAAGATGATGTGATCAAAGCGGAAGACGGAACGAAAGTTGAAGCTATAGATCCTGCCAATGATCCTAATTTAAGGAGAGTCCTTTATACGGCTAATGTCGGTGATGCTAGAGCTGTCATCTGGTAAGTCAGCTGTTGATTGATATGAATCTCTCTTCGATAGCTGATTGCGATTTTGTGGTATAGCCGAGGTGGTAAAGCCGTCAGGTTGACATACGACCATAAAGGCTCTGACGCTCAAGAAGCCAAGAGGATCACTGATGCTGGCGGTTTCGTGATGAACAATCGAGTCAATGGTGAGTGCCTCTAGCGGATTATCACGCGCATATTTACATATTTACTAATGATGGTTTCTATACAGGTGTCCTCGCTGTCACTCGATCGCTTGGTGATTCGTCCATGAAGGAGTTCGTTGTCGGTTCGCCGTATACCACAGAGACGGCCTTGGATGACCAAGATGAATTCTTGATCGTCGCCTGTGACGGTGTAAGTTGATCTATGCTATGCCCTTGATTTGTCCCCTACCTCTATGCGGTTATTCCTCGAAATCTGTTGTAGGCTTAATGCTGAACGATTTATCTTCACAGCTCTGGGACGTTTGCGAAGATCAGGAAGCTGTCGATCTCATTCGAAATATAACTGATCCTCAAGATGCCTCCAAATTCCTACTCGATCATGCCATGTCCAACTACTCGACAGACAATTTGAGTGTAATGGTAATTAGGTTTACTCATGCTTAACGTGGTGAGACAATCCAGCAGCAATGCGGCGATGGAAGGGGACGGTCTTTCCAAGGTATGATATCAAAAGAGATAATGGATGTACTTTCGACATCAAATAGCGATTCAAGCAAGATACCACGTCAATCCCGATTTTTAATTTTCCTTTCATACTTTACTTTGAACTCAAGATCAACAATGTACCATTAGATGAACGCACAGACATTGAAGGATATAACATTGAGGTTTCCGTAGATGACGGGTGGAATATGATGAGATTTCATGAGATGGATAGCATGCAAAAAGATATGAAAATGAGACTCGAATGGACGTACTGGTCCATCAATTTGCTCATGCTGATGCGAGTATGAACTCATCAATATGTCACTAACCACAGAGATCAGTACAAAGGTGAATTGGATCATCAATTATCGATCACGTATCCTTTGGGATAATCAATTCGACCTCTACCCCTTGAAATATACTTGACCTGACCATCCTTTAACCGAAGAGAGAAGGAGAAAGGAAGAATTATGATGAATACGATGACGCTCCATTCTTTGTTTGTTTTTGGGTTTTAAGACAAAAGTTGGGATTGACTAACCATCTCATCCGAGGAAAAGGAAAGTGCGGAAGTGCCGAATCATCAATTGATTGTCTTTGACCTTTTTTTTTTGACTACTATTGAGATCCATATATAGATTTGACTAGCTGGGGCGAATTCCTGAACAACAACTGAGAAACGTCTTCGGTCTCTCATAAAGCACTTCTTTTTCTCAACAGGTCATCGAATTCTCGAAATCTTCTACATATTCTACCATATTTAGTTATCATCATGTTAGCTACTTCTCCTAAAGCAATTTCACCTGTAGATGATCAGTGAGTCCAAATCTCAAATCTTAAGCATAAGCCACCAAATCACTGACCAACCCTTTTATGATTCCCATAGTATTCCTTCATCTCCCCCTTCTTCCAAAGAACGTTCACAGTCGATAACCTACCCTCGAGCATTTCTTCTATCTCTCGCATATCCTAACGAACACCAAGACCACCCTGGTGCCGAACCACGTAAGATCTCCCGTAGACTAAGTTCCTTCACACCCATTTTGAGGTGTTCAGTCGCCATGACAGATTCGGACTGGGGTATATCAGAGGATCAATCTAGTTTATTTGATAACCAACCTATCTCGAGGGATTTACCTATCCCATTATCAGGGGAGAGACATCCTTGTGATAGATCTAGATCGGGTATATCTAGAGGGAATAGCTCAGATGATGGATATGGATATGGATATGGACATGGAAATGGTGTATCAACGAGGGATTCAGAGACGTTGTTCAGTTATAGATCGATGGATGACAAGGAAGGTAAATTACCGATTTTAGTCGATTTTGATGATCCTTTTGGAACAAATGGAATTGGAAATGGACAGACCCCCAGTCATCGTCATCTTAATGATTCGGATCAAGAGAAAGATAAAGTTCATAAAGGAATTGTGAACGAAAGAGAAAGAGAAAGAGAAAGTATCTTCCCGCGATCCGTTAATTCATCAACAACATCACTTCAAAATCTAGGTATAAGATTAGGTCCGAGAGAAGATCTGGTTGATCAAAACTCCCTCGTTGGGGGAGGTGGTAAAATATCAAGATCAAATAGTAATTCATCAATTACATCTTCCAAATCAATTTTGAATAGGAGATCATCTTCACCTTTCGGTGGACATCATGGTACTAGTGAATTAAATCCATTCGCTCCTCCTTTTCCTTTGCCCAATCCCAACAACGGTCATGGTAATGGTCTGATACAACCCAAACCTATAAGTCTGAACGAAGCTATTCAACGAAGAATCTCTACATCAAGTGATCGTTCCAACCCTCGCTCACAGTCAAATTCACCTGAATTACTTGCAGTGGCGGGATCACTACCACTTCCTAAGAACCTTCCTTCCTCCCTTCCCGCCAAACCCAGTCCGCTCCCACCGGTCTTCGTCAAAAGGGAATCCGCGGCATTACCTCAACCTATGGCTTTACCTGATATCGCACCGTTAGGAAAAGACTGGCATGGCGATAATTCCCTGAGTGGTAATGAGAAACGAAGAAGGGCTTCTTTACTTCACACTGGACAAGCCATCTCAAGAGGAAGTAGTCCCCTAGCTAGAGGGTTAGGGGGAGGGAGTGCACCGAATTCGAGAAGAGGCTCAATGGTTAGTAGTAACGATGAGATTACAATTAGAGCTAGATCTCCCGGGACAGGTGATCGGAAGGAACTTGGTATGGGGATGGGAAGAAGAAATAGTCATTCCAACAAGGAGAGATGGTAAACCTTACAAGATACACGGTGTGTCCCTTCTGGTGGTCTTGTAGGACAAGGTGAGGTAGGGAGGGTATGGTACAAGATTATATGTATATCGTTTAAAACCGCAAGAAGATCAAAGTATGCATGAATGAACGAACTCAATATACGTGATCAGAATGAGTGCAATCTATACCATACGACTCATGCGAGTCATACCTCTACCACCCAATCTACCACATACCGGGACTACCCGTCCGCCTAGGTGTGACAGTGCCACTAACGCTCTGAGGTCTCTTCACTGATGATTTCCTAAATACACCTCCTGACGATACTTGGGCGGATTTGACTTTGGCCGCATTGGCGATGAGTTCCGATATCATGCCGTTGCTAAAGTCATGAAAGGGGTAAATCAGCCATTCTTGTCCGATCAGACAAATAAGCAAATGATGCAAGAGAGTCAGTGATATCGACATTGAACTGAATACTGATACTGAGGCGGAGAGAATTTAAGAAGTATAATACCCACTATGTTGCTGCATCCTGAGTCTGAGCATCTTTCAATTGCAATTCCCAAGCTAATCTCGATGAAGCCAGGGCAGAGGTTTGAGCGATGTCGGCTTGTAGCTTTTGTAAAGTGGCTAAGGGCAGTAGAGATAATCGGTCTGTACACGTAGGGAAAGTCAGCTACAATGATCATACATATCCTTGATAATCGCTTTTATGACTCTTCGACTTCCTGCATTCTCCCCTTAGCATCTGAATATATCTGAAACAATCTTGAACATTCTATTTGGCCATTTTCCATGTTCATTCATCTCATCAAGGTCTATTCCAATCTTCATCTCTTTTCGATCCATCGACTCTTCACCGCATATCCTCCATCAACTATCCTAAACCCCATAAAATCTCGCTAAAAAGAGACTTACTCACCTTCTTCCAACCCACAGTACTCCTCTGCTTTCTCCATGTCAAATTCAGGTTTCACTCCCAACCCATATTTCCCAATACCCCTCGTCCCCTTGGCTCCAGCACTATTCGGTGCAGTTTGAGCATTCGGCGAGACTTCTCTTGATTTGCCTTTCTGGGAAGAGCTATATCGCCCATTGACATCTAACGATTCTGCTCGACGGGGGATTGGTCTGTTTGACGAGCTGGCGTTGGTGGTTATGCGTAATGGTGGAAGGGCAGAAAGTCTATGCGAATCGACCTATATTCAATTAAATTCAGGAATGTTAGCTGATCTCTCGCATCTTTCTCGTACATTACAACAAATCGTATGAGTAGATGCATCTATAGGGATACAAAGCAGAATGTCTTAGAATGATTCACTCACCTCATCTAAATTCACTGGAACGCCCATGGAGATTAAATGTTCTCTCCTTACCCTTGACCTGGTCCAATCGAGTGGTTTCAACATTGGTGCAGTGGTCAATTGAGCATATGCATCTCGACTATTGACAATATCAGGGATGAGCTGTGGTAACATACTAGACTGAAATGAGGATGAGTTCTTACATACCTCGATTCACTGACCAATACCTGTGACAAACCATTTCCTATCCTCGGTTGATCATCTGTCAGGTATTGACTGATATTGCCTGATGAGTATAATGGTGAGAGGAGGGTTGATAGTTGATCTAGTAATTCTCCTTTGGGTGGGAATGGACGTAGATTCAATGCATGCTATGACGACCGAGTCACATATCAGCTTCCCCCGTTAAATGAAACGACAAACAGCAGCAATTTATACGATCTGAAGTTAACTCACCCAGCGGTCTTGTTGTTCTATAGGCTCATCCACCAACCTCACACCAGATATACCATTCTGAACCTCATCTACATCCGCTGGAGCATCAAAATCACCTTCTTCGAAATCACCAAAATCGCCAAACCCTTCATCCTCATCCGCCTCAACAGCTCCGCTAGACCCAGCTATCGGTACAGCAGGTTCATCGAAATCGTCAAAATCGTCAATTCCATCGTCTTCCTGTGGAGGAGGGTTAGGTGGAGATGAGATAGGGTTGATAGGTGGTGATGAAGCTACTTTCGAGGTGGAAGGTTCACCAGGACTTGCAGGACGTGAGGGTATTTTAGGGGTGGATGGTGTGTCTGCCCATGGATCGGATTCCATCTTTGCTGTTTTATTGGGTACTGAGTGTGAGGTGTGATGCGTAGATTCGGTTGAAAGACGGATGGATGAATTCGAATTTGAGTTGAGAGATGAGTACGGTCAATTGTGGAGGCTCAGTTCTGAAACGCGAAGAGCCATATGGATTGAGCGGTGGCGGGGATTGTGGCGGTGATCGACGACCAAGAGTACGAGTTAACATATGTTGTAAAAGACTGCACAAAAGGAGTACACCACCCTTCCAGCCTGACTCTACCAAGAGTCTCAGGACAAAAGACAGTGAGCGGTATGTGCTGTGATTGCATGCGTAGATTTCTTATTAGGCAGAAGAGCTGCTTTACCAGGAAAACCAATGAAAACGAATTGAGCGAAAAAAAAAAGATGTTCACTTGAATAAATCAGAAATCACTGCATCCGTATGTTATCATTGAGCTCGATGAGGGGAGATGTGGAGAAAGAAAATCCTTCTAGCACCAGCCGGAACCCATAGTATCGCCTCCTTCTTCTTCTTACTTGGGTGATGATACATACTCAGTGTCAGGTTGACTCAACCAATCGTGCAGGATGACTCTGTACCCGGTGCATATGACGTAACTCGATCAGCGATCAACGATTGACGCGCATGATCTTGATCCTGATGACTGAACATTACTCAACCACACGCGTACACATATATGTATATATATATAATGTAAGAATTGAATCGATCTCTTTTCTTTTTTAATCTCTCTTGTCCTCTCATATACGTTGTCATTCAGCATCTTAAAAAGTTTACAATATACCGGATTACAAAAGAAAGGTGAGCTCATTACACCACAGGACATGGCGATCTACCGCTAATCATATCATTTCATACAGTCATTTCACAATGTCCGATCCTTCTTCCACTACACTCCCACCATTACCTTCCGACCACCTCGATCACCCAGAACAATGGACGACAGGCTCCGAACCGGCCACAGAGAAGCAGAAAGGTTTCATTGCTGTGTTGGAGAAACAGAACCCCGGTTTAGTACCTGATGAGGGTATTGCGAAAGGTGATTTGGGGAAGAGCGAGGCGAGTGAGATTATAGAGTCGTTGAAGAAGGGGGAAAAGGTCGGATCGGGTGAAAAAGAAGCCGAAGTTGAAGAGGATAATCAAAAGAAGGAAAATGAGGGAGATACTTCAAAGAAGGAAGAGAGAGAGGAAGAAGAAGGAAAAACTGGCGAGAAGAGGAAAGATCATCCCTCTTCTCAAGAGGACACCAAAGAAGGAAAGAAGGGCACCACTGTTACATCTACTCAGAAGAGTGAAAAAGACGAACTTGTCTCTTCACAAGATATCGACGTAGACGTAGATGATGAAAAAGATCCTAAACAAACTACTCTCGATGGCGTTTTCGGTGGAGAATCGGAAGAAAAGGAAGAGGGAGATCGAGCAAGTAAGAAACCCAAACTTGACGATTCCTCTTCTTCCTCTACAAACGGAAAAGCCAATGCAGCCAAAACAAGCGATCCTTCCATTTCGACTACTACGGACAACAACCCTTACGATGAAGCGCATCCACCCGTCCAAGCTGATTCAGGAGCGACTTACCCGAAACCCACCGAGACAGATACCATACCCGGATCACCTACCCACCTCGATCATCCTGAGAACTGGGCGACGGGCGACCAACCTGCTACGGATAAGCAAAAGGGATTCATCAAGGTGCTTGAAAAGCAAAAAGGAGTGAGTGGGAGTGAGGATGTAGAAGGGTTGGGGAAGAGTGAGGCCAGTGAGAAGATTGAGGAGTTGAAGGAGATGTAGGGTTGGAGTGGTATGAGAACAGAATGGTAGGATGAGAATCGGATTAAGAGATGAATCAGTCTTCGGATGAGAAAGTCAGAGTATTCATTGAAGTGTATAGTCAAAGTGTCATATGAAATCCATCTGTAGCTTACATATATAATCAATCAATCCATTCATGCTTTTGTCGTGTATTTCATTCAATCTATAATGTGAATATGCAATTTATATATGTTTACAATAGTTTTCGTACCTTCGATTGTTTACCAATCAACTGATTTGCAGATGCAAGTACAATGATAGGGGAGTGACTAACGTTTCTTATTCTTTTGCTACTTCTTCATCTCCCCATACCTCACTCTCCTCACATCCAACCAAGCCGCCTTACCACCATCATAACTCCAACCTAGTGGACCCAAATCACACTCCGCGCATATGAGGTACTTCACCTTGCCTGATATTTCCCCCTGGATATCTTTAGGTGTATGAGATGGTAGAGGGTTGATGTTGGTTTTGTCGGGTCTGGAGAATCCTATGTTTTCGAATGAGAACGGTCCGGTGGGGATGTACCAGTATGATGCGTGGGATGAGGATGATGGAGGGAAGGGAGACGAGGGATCGTGAGGGAGCTGTTTAAGGTCGTAGTGCGAATGTCAGTCATGTGTATCAGAATGAGATGAAGTGAATGAAAGATAAGAATATGAATATGCAGGCACAGTTTATGGATACTCACAACATTACCTTCATAGACATCTATCCATTCCCCTACTCCATCTAAAAGTATGACACTCCCACATCCATCCCTAGGACAATATATCCTCCTTGAATTTGCTTTTTTACCATTCTCCGATTCCGGTATAGTAAGTTGAGTTACAGGATCCTGATCGAATGATTGATAAGTCGATATAGGGGGTTGTGATCTGTTGAAAGAGCTGGATGATTGAGCTGATAGAGCTGCGAATATCTCTGCTTGAGTTGGCTGGGTCATATTGCACACTTATATGGAGCTGATTGGATATATGTATACCAGATGAGAGAATAGAAACCATTTCTGATCCTTCCTCAGATCGCTGACAGAGGGGGATTTCTACGGTGGACGACGTTAACGGTCCGAGCGTTTGTAGCGACACGCGATCACCTCGTGGTCTTTCTGTTTTTGCCACCGAGAGCGGAGCTGAACGAGTACTTTTCGAAAGAAGGATTATGATGATTATCAATGATATTGATCCTTCTACGGTCACTTCACTCTGACTCATCTTGCGAATTGTATATCAACAGACCATTCAGCGACGTGGGGAGTCCAACAGTACGATCTCAAAATACGTTGTACCCGGAAGAGCTATCCATACATTGAATCTTGATCTACCTTACCTTCCTTCCATCCCTTCCTCACCAGTCACTCGTCATCATGTCAGGACCATTAGGTAGTCTACCAGGTATGACCTATGACCCAATCAGAAATCGATATTTTCCTACTCCCAAGGGACCTATACCGACCCCTACTGAGCAAGATACCAGGCCATTACCTCCTCCTAGATCACAAGCAGGTCCATCAAGTAGACATCAACCACAGTGGAGAAATCCTTCTCCAAATTCGATCTCACAGAGGAACGAATCGATCGATCCGAGGAGCAATGCCAGATCAAGGTCGCAAGATACCAGACGGTCTGCTCAACCTGAATATCAACCTCAAGCTCAACGCTCACAGCTAAGGAGGGATGAACAAATGCGAAATATTGAATCCCTTACTCTACCCCAGCCGGACTGTTTCACCCATGCTTCGAAACGAGCTAGAAGCGTGTCTGTATCGCATGATCTGATGGATAAGAGTAAATTGAATAGAATGGGGAAGTTGAGGAAAAATAGATTTGGAGTTAGGTATGGAGGAAGTGGAGAGAAGACCGATAGGAATTTGAGGTGAGTGTCAGTCATATCGAAAAGAAGCAATTGTCATCATCTCAGACTTTTCTAATCATCTACAGGTGGAGATGTCACGAGAGCTGATCTATCTGTCTTCCTCTCGCACAGCTTACAAAATCAAATACTTAGTAATCTGGAATTGGACGTCGAACATCATGCTTGTGGATGTCATGGGGAGATCATAACGTCTTATAAGGTATGTTATCTATTTACGTTAACAGCACACCTCATTCACATCACCTAACGCTTGCTCTGAATGATAATCAAGGGATTTGACCAACGTTGATTGTGCTGATGTCCCTTATGCCCCTTGTAGACATTTGGCGATGAGGCTTAATACGCTACAACCGATCACGGTAAAGTCATTATGCATCATAAGAACGGAAATACTGCGATTTTCTCAGTATGCGCTCACAACGTGAGTTGAATCATCAAAATGTGATTTGTATCGAGCTTCAAATGCTGTCTCTCCTTGAAACTCCTATGGGTTGTACTGTCCCAATCTCGAAGGCACGAATACGTTTAAAACTTCCACTGATTGCTGATCCGTTGTGTCCGCTTACATAGCTCGTAGGAATGCACTGTGACATACCCCGATTAACGATGATGTGAGTGTGACTTCCATCGCAATTCAGCTACATCGAGTACACTAGATTGGAAATGAGCTGATGTCATTCTAATTCGTTGATAGAGCCATCGCCGGTGGATCCGAACCTCACCTGCATCTTTTCAAGAGAGATCCAGAATTGCTAGATCATGTCTTCATGACTCATTCGGAATTGGACTTGCACAGATCAGAGATCTATGGAGTTAGTAGTTTTGATGATGTATGTACACTAGGTGAGTCATTCTTGTGCCCAAAATCCCTTGAATAACCTTCATCTCTACCCCTCCGATTACAAGGTGATGTATGAGATTTAGATCTGCGAGTATCTCGCCTGGAATTTATCCCTGATAATCTCTGAATCTATTTTGCGGGATAGCAGCTGACTTCTCTCCTTGTACCAGGCGGTGCGAAATGCCTGACTACGATCAATTACAGCTCGTCACTTCGATCTTTCCCACGTAGATTACAATCTGACGCACTGGCGGTCCATCAAGTTTCCCGTGATTTAGTGTATGTAGGTCAGAGATCGGGTCATGTCACTTTGGAAGATCTACGAACGAGTCCTAGGAACTCGAATATCGTAGCTAGTACGATGAGGGGGAAAGCTGTTGTGGGAGTCAAAAGGATACAGGACTCGGCGGTACCTTGGGGAGTGGTCGTTAGTGGGATGAGTCATGAGGTGTGTTCACTGAGCCCTTGCTATGAAATTACATAGATGATGTGCTAAATTGTTTCCTCTCAGATGTTACTCTTCGATGCGAGATTTGGTGATAAGCCACTGAGAACATTCGAAGGGCATTTCAATACATTCCACTCGAACGTCGTGAGTCCATATATTCTGCTCTCCATGTAAAGAACTTCCAACTGATTCCTGTCAACCTAGGCTCTAACGACTTCCCCAGACGATAAGACTTTATTCTCCTCCACATCCGATCGAAGAATCAAAGCATGGTCAGTCATCTCTGGAGATTCACTCATGCCTACGAATTCACCTGCCACTTCCTCCTTATCACCTTCATGGGACGATGAACCGTTATCCGATGATAATCCGTTGAGCAAAGTATATGAACAGAGAGTCAGTCATTTGGATATCAATGATGAATTAGGATTGGACGTAGTTGTACGAGGCGATTTGTATAGATATGGTAGAAAGTAGAGAACATAGATTGTATTGAATGGCCAAGTCTTGTATCTTGTTGTAAGCCTGGACTCAATGAGTGATCTTGTATACTGTACAGTATTCGAGTACAGATATGAAGGTTACGCGACTGCTTTTGTCCTTTTGATCCCGGCTGTCATGCGGTATTACGTATTTAGTCCGTGCCTTGGCACAGATTGGTCGCATTTATCTATCTATCCTTGGCGGCTGTAGCACATCGCTCTTTACCACGGAATTCAGGCGCATGGACCTCTTCTCTTGCTTGACCATGCACACACAACACACCATCATATAACAGGATAGATATCAATCACTCACCAATCCTTCTTCTCCTTCCTCCTCCTCGATACTCCACCCATCAACCTGTATTCTTCTCCTTACTCTCTCTTTTCTTATCCTCTAAATCACTTCATCCGAGGTCACCTAATCTTCTCATCCAGTCGAGATTCTTCACATACTCTGGATACCCTCAACTACGATCCATCAGAATATCATTCAACTTCCTTCTTCCTTCCGTCCCTCCTCGGCTTGTCAGGATGAAAATGTCTCCTCTACAACTCTCATCCTCCCTATCGTCGATCACCACCAGCCCATCTTCCTCCTCGTCCCTCTCCTCATCTTCAAGCGGTATGCGATCTTTCCCTAATCCAGTAGCAGTGTTCAACGAACGGTTCATTTTCACCTCATTGACAGAGAGGCAAGTCCAAGCTCATGGTAGACATCCGTATGTACATCCTGAGACAGGTAGAAGTGTCCTACTCTTTTCGCGTGAGTCTGTTGATTCAGCTTCGTGTCGCTCGTCAACTTTGACAAATGAGAGATAAGCTGACGTCGACTCTGCTCTTCCCTGGTGATATATATATATAGTGGACGAAGAGATGCATTATACTCCGTTTGCGAAAGATCACGGACCATTCAATTTGGCTTTTACTTTTCAGGCTTGTATCAGGATACATGATAGGTTGGAAGTAAGTCCAATTCACCTTCTGCTCATTATCAGGCGTTATGGTAGTAAGACCAGATGCTAACTTTGCATCGGTATTATAGCGTACTGAAGCGAGGAAGAAACCCCTATGTCTGTATACCACTACCGAACCGGAGAAAAAGTCATGTATGACTCTTATCGTTGCTCTATACTTTGTGAGCTACATATTTGGAGGTCTTGTCTCTGAGAGAAAAAAAGACATCAGCTCATATTGTTTCATGTGAAATGATGATAGTTGATTGTCGGGCGACAACCTCCCTGGAATGCATTTAGACCTATAGCGCCGCTTGAGATCATGCCTTTTAGAGATGCTGGAAATGGACCTATGGATTATGGATTATCTATCCAGGTAAGTTTGGTGTATAAACTAAGACTCTATCGTGGAAGTACGACAAGCTGATCTCTAATTCGACTTTTCCTTCCTCTTCCTCTTCTTTCCTTCTTTGAACTTTCCTCCGCTTCAATGTTTGACACACACAGGATATCCTGTATGGAGTGGACAAAGCTATGAATAATGGGTTATTGGATTTAGCCAACTTCGATCAAGAGGTTTATCAGAAATATGAACAAGTCGAGTAAGTGCATTTTCAGCTGTGTTTTACTCTCCGAATATCTGGAGACGAAGCTGAATAACGGTACTCGCACAGTAATGGGGATCTAAATATCCTCGGCCCATTCATACCTTTTGCATCTCCAATGGAAGAAAGATGGTTGAAAGCGATTAGATCATCTACCAAAACTACTTCGACTCCAAGAGGAACTGTTAGAACCACAGTCAAGACTGTCGAGAAAGCAAGGATCACCTCAAACGCTATGAAGTGCGTGATGGAAGTTTTTGAGAAGGAAAATGTAGGCTTGGTAGTCAGATTGAACGATGAGCTGTGAGTGAAGCTTCAGTAGGAGGAGGATAAAGGCAAGAATGCTTAAGATGATGAAATGATGTTGACCTACTGCCTTCCAGGTACGACCGTCGTCATTTCCTTGATCTGGGGATGGACCACGTCGAGATGTACTTCGACGATGGCTCAAATCCTTCGGATGAAATCGTCAGAGAATTCATCAGACTAGCGGAAAATACCATAGAGGTCCGAGGACAAAAGGTTGCGGTGCATTGCAAGGCCGGACTAGGTAGAACAGGAGTACTTATAGGAGGTGAGTTCTCTATCATGACCAGGATATCTTCTAGTCAAGCTGACACACTGAATCATAGCTTATCTCATATACAAATATCAGTTCACTGCCCAAGAGGTCATAGGTTTCATGCGGATTGTAAGACCTGGTATGGTAGTTGGACCACAACAACACTACATGTTGATCAATCAGATGAAGTGGTCTGTTTGGGTAAGCTAACAGTCTCTTTTTAAAGATAATCCAGCTGACAAAGGAGTATAGGCTGCCCGCGACCAGCTTCTTCGAGAACTTGCAGCCGAAGCCGCTGCCAAAGAGCCTGTCAACCCTCTCGCAACTCCCCCTACAGAACTCACCAATCTACTACCTGCCACATCGCACGCATTGCAAGACGCAGAGCATGCTCAAAATATTATTCTACAAGAAGCAGCCGTCAAGCTATCCGAGCGCAAGACTTCTCCACGATGCAGCACACCCACGACCAAAATCGTCCACAAAGCTGGAGATGCAGCTGGTCAACCTCGAAAGACCCCTGCTCGACTCAATTTACGAAATAGTCATCACACGACATCCTCACCAGCCAAAGAAGAATTGTCTGTCATTCTCGAACCTGCAAGCCCACCTATCGTCACGGAGGACTCACCCATGGAAAAATCAGAGCCGACCAGTGAACCTGTCATGGAAACTCAATGTACCCCCGAGCCCGAGAGTAACTCTGTTCCACCTTCTACCGGATCAATGCGAGGCACCAAACGAACAGCTGGTCGATCATCGATACCATCTTTCAAGTCTTCGCCACCTAGAGTCACTTTGGCAGTGCCTGCACCGACCTTGTCTAGATCGTCCTCGAGTGCGTCCATGAGCTCGATCAGCTCATCTGATCAAGATCATCGACCACCTAAACGAAGGTCACCGACCGGATCACCACTTGCAAAGAACGGTATTTCATCTCCACCACCGAGTAGAGAAAGTTCACCTGTACCCGTACCTTCCTCTCCATCCGGTTGTGTCGACAACGAGAGTAGCGAAGAGAGAATGATGATTGATGGAGAACCCGATCCTGAGGAACGACCGCCCTCCACACCTAAGACTAGAATCACCAATAAGCTTAGAAGAAGAGTTATTTCACCTTCATCTCCTTCACCACCGGTTGGTACTCCGTCTACTACGCCACCTCCGACTTCCGCATCGCTACTACCTCCTGGCGAGACTGCCATAAATGCTCTTTCTGGATTGACATCTCCACCTAAGGCTCATATACCCAAGAGAAGCTTCTTACCGGTCCGAAAGAATGTTACTCAGAACCAGTACCTAGATCCAAAGACAGTCACTTTGGTATCTCAGCCTCCCGTACCTGTGTCATTACCCTCAACTCCCTCTAGAAAAATCGATCAATGTGTCAAATCCTCGACTCCGAAGAGACTGACTGCGAATGCCAAGAGATCAATGTTGACTCCTCCTAGAATTACCGAGATGTGGGGTCAGTTGGCTAAGATGGGTAGTAGTAGTCCTGCCGAGGCCAAGTGTGAGTTGGCGTGTCCTGGTGCGAATGATCAATTTACTCAGCTGACCTTTTGTTTATCGACTCTAGGATCAATTGACGGAAATAATGGTCCTGTTCTTCCTTTCTCTCACTGTCTTCATGCCCAATTTTCGTGTTCTATTGATATTACGACTCATTCTCTATGGTAACGATTTTGATGACCACACGTCTCTTTTCTAAACGTTTCGATAACGATTTCTTCTGTAACGCATTGTTCATGATCATCATACTGGGCTTTGGTTTCTTACGCTTTTCATCTGATTATAAACTCACCCAAAGTCATTCATTCATTTTCCAAAAGAAAATTAATCAAATTTATCTTTTCATTTTTCGGTATTTTGCATATATTGTGGCTTTTGTCTAGCATTTATGATTATGATTTTCAAAGATTTGATATGTGCACAAATTCTAATGGGGTTTATGAAAGGAAGATACGAGATGTATTATATTTGTGTATAAATTGAATGAGTCATTGCACGGGTGCTAGGCTTGCCCAACGTCTTTTTGCAATCTTCAGCTATGCTGTTCATGAATCATGGAACAGCGACTTTTATTTCGAAAGTTTATAATAAATGCATATATACATGAATTGATCTTCTCTCTCCTCCTTCTGTCATCTCGGTCTTATGATAATCTACAATATTCATTCTATGAACTTAAGACTTGGGTTCCTTATCATCTTCTTCTTTAGCTTCTTCCAGACTCATCGCTATAGCTCTAGCAATAGCAGCTTCATCATCTTCGTCCTCATCATCTCCCTCATCTAACATCTCGACATCATCTCCTCTACTTAATGCCATTGCTTTTCTCAACTCGTCATCCTCATCTTCCTCCTCGTCTGCTATTTGCTGTTCTCCCGACACGCCGGCATCTCCAGGAACCATAGGTATATCCTGGTCATTTGCGTTGGAGAGAGGTTGAATGAGAGCTGAAGGTAATAACGTAGCTGATCCGGAAGGTTCACCTGAAGGACCAGAGGGTTCATCCGCCGGTACTGTTGTAGCTGGTGCAGTGGACTCAGATGAAGCTGATGCTTGAGGGTTGGCTCTCGCAGCTGCCTCTTGAGCTTCCTGTAATGACATCCTGATGGCCATTGCCAATTCCGGATCCATATTTGGATCGATCCCATCGACTCCATCTCCACCGAACCCTCCTCCACCGACATCACCTGATCCGCCAGCTGCGTTGGCGTCGCCGTCGAATAGGATGGGGGAGGAGAGGATAACGTCGGATAGGAATCGAGGACCGGGAGGGATAGAGACGAGATGGCTACGGCAAGGGAAAGAGAAAGTCAGCTTGAATTACTCAAGAAGATTATTGAAGAAAAAAGGGAGAAAGGGGAAAAAGAATTGGTATGAAATGGTTATCGACTCCAGATTAGAGCGATATAATTCCTCATATATGATGAGATCAATCATGAGACAAACCACACTCACGATTCATCGCCTCCCACAGCTTCTATGAGAGCATTTAACTTGTCATCATTCTCCCTCCCCTCATCTCCAAACGTGATCACATCAATCAATACATTATTCTTCCTCAACTTTTTACCCAGCTTGACCAAGTTCTCTTTCGAGTCCGCCTCTTGGCTGAGGGGAGAACCGATAAATACGACTATCCTCTGTCGCTGATTCTTGTTTTCACGATGTTTCAATGATAGTTGAGCGATGGAGATTGAGGTGGAAAGGGAGGATATACCGGATATGTTCACTTTGGATAGGGAGGAGAGGAGCTTTCCCAGGTCGTTGGTGGGTGTTACTAAAAGTGATGGACTATAGATGGAGAGAATAGTTAGCATATGTAGGTGCGATCAGTTGTTCCTCATGCCAGATTTAGTATTGGGTTGATCCTTCTTCCTCCTCTACTTTGAAGTGATCAATCGTTCACGTTCTAAGTGATCACCGTCATATCTTCAAATGCCATTTAATTCGTTTACCGCCTTTGTCCCTCCTGTCCTCCATTGTTGAGATGTATTTCTTCCTTCATAACAATGAAGCAGAAAGATAGAAAACACCAACTCACGAATTCCCGGCCATACTCATCAAACCTACTGCACTCTCGGGATTCGAATCTGTCTTGGCTGTGAATACGGTCTGTACAGCTTCTGCCTGAGCTTGAAATCGAGTTGGTGGATAATCTCCATTTCTGAAGAAGCCACAGAAACCATCAGTGTCAACCAGGGAGATCATGGCCACTACACTACGACATACCTCATGTACTCGCTGTTGTCGAGTCTGGAGGAATCGATTGATGATCAGCTGAAGAGGAATGATGATTCGGTTATGATAGTGTGATTGGACTCACATCAGCATACATGATTCCAATGGCATTTTGAATATCTCCTTTTTCTCTTCTGGCGTCTTGATCTATAGGGTGTGATGTGGTGTCTATATGCTTGTCAAGTGCAGTAAGGATATCTGTCATTCGAGATGCAACATCCATTTCTACGATGGACCATTCAACATTCAACGTCACTCGCTATTACCGGACGACGCGTATATCTCGAGTGCCACGTCATAATGCCGATCTTACCATGGATCATAATTCCGATACCAAGTTGAGTTCAGGGATTAAGCCATGGGCGTCATCTCATCTCGCCCATCTATTGTACCAGTGTACCATGCTACCACTCACACCTCCAATGCACCGCACCGCACCACCACCACCATCCTCTTGTTCATCTATCCCTCTTACCCTTCACATCCTTCTTCTTCAACAATCACTAATAACGATTAATTAACGATCCCTCATCTCTCCCTTCTTCACTTACACTCTTACTACCTAACATCTCGTGAGTCATCTTTCCTTGTTCATTAAGGTGTGACAACGTGGACGTGGAGGGAGAGAGATAGAGCGATAGATACACCCGTCATCGTCATCGTCTTATCTCAAGTATCGTCCATCGCGATACAGAGTCAGAAGCACTTTATCTACGTGTATCACTCTCAATCCGCTTGTCTGGCAACGAGAAGGAGAGATCCGCATTCACTTTATCCCCACGTATGCGTCATTGAAACCCAATCAAACACCTTCATCGCCAATCGTCTGATTCTCCCTCTGGCGCAGGCGAGGCGAGACGATGCTCTCTGTATCTCTCTATTCACATCGTACCACCTCTACGATGGGCTTGGCGATCATCGCATCATTGCGGAAAGCTCTGTCGATCGCACAAGCCTATTGGGGTGGATGGATGGGGTTGTTGAGATACTGGGATGAATGCGGTGTTGGCGGAGTCCACCTTGTCTCTTATATCCTTCTGTCTATGCTTGGCTGTAACACCTATTCTCTATGAACGAAGCTGATCCTGATCTTTCTTACAACACAGTAAATAGACTATCAATATGTAAGTTGTCATTTTTAGCCAAGCCGCGAATATATCACGCTGATCTCTTACAACCACCCCAGGGAGGACGAAGTCGCTGCCTTGGTCATTGACAATGGTTCCGGTATGTGCAAAGCCGGTTTCGCTGGTGATGATGCTCCCCGAGCTGTTTTCCCGTGAGTACAGAGTATATAAATGAGATCGAGGTGAAACGCTGATAAGAGCGACGACAACAGTTCCATCGTCGGTCGACCTAGACACCAAGGTGTGATGGTTGGTATGGGTCAAAAGGACTCTTACGTTGGGTGAGTGCGACCTGCTCAACTTTCTCACAGAGCAAGAGCCGGATACTGATACATGCCATACCCAGTGACGAAGCTCAATCCAAGAGAGGTATCCTTACCCTCAAATACCCAATTGAACACGGTATCGTTACCAACTGGGATGACATGGAGAAGATCTGGCACCACACCTTCTACAACGAACTTCGAGTCGCTCCCGAGGAACACCCAGTCTTGCTTACCGAAGCTCCTCTTAACCCTAAGCAAAACAGAGAGAAGATGACTCAAATCATGTTCGAAACCTTCAACGCTCCTGCTTTCTACGTCTCTATTCAAGCTGTGCTTTCCCTTTACGCTTCCGGTAGAACCACTGGTATCGTGTTGGATTCAGGTGATGGTGTTACTCACACTGTACCCATCTACGAAGGTTTCTCTTTACCCCACGCTATCCTCCGATTGGATTTGGCCGGTAGAGATTTGACTGATTACCTCGTCAAGATCCTCATGGAGAGAGGTTACCCATTCACCACCTCTGCCGAAAGGGAAATCGTAAGAGATATCAAGGAGAAACTTTGTTACGTCGCTCTTGACTTTGAACAAGAATTGCAAACTGCCGCTCAATCTTCTCAACTTGAAAAATCTTACGAACTTCCTGATGGTCAAGTGATTACCATTGGTAACGAACGATTCAGATGTCCCGAAGCTCTCTTCCAACCTTCGTTCCTCGGTTTGGAATCTGCCGGTATCCACGAGACCACCTACAACTCCATCATGAAATGTGACTTGGATATCAGAAAGGACCTCTACGGTAACATCGTCATGTCCGGTGGTACCACCATGTACAACGGTATTGGTGAGTAGTCTCCCCTCAAAGACATGTGTCTTCGAGTACACATAAGCTAACTGTGTAACGAATATATAGCCGACCGGATGCAAAAGGAAATCACTGCTCTTGCTCCTTCATCCATGAAGGTCAAGATTGTCTCACCTCCCGAACGAAAATACTCCGGTGAGTGCGAAGTATACATCGTTGACGATGATACAGTAGGCTGATATATTTTTGTTGTGCTTTAGTATGGATCGGTGGTTCCATTCTCGCTTCTCTTTCCACTTTCCAACAAATGTGGATCGCCAAGTCCGAGTACGACGAATCTGGACCTTCGATCGTTCACCGAAAATGTTTCTAAGCGGGTTAACAAGGTGTGGAATGGTAAGATTGATTGGATTGGGGTGAGTAATAACATGACTCGACCTTCCGGAGGTTCCCAGCGCTGATCTTGGTTTTCCCAATCCATATAATCAGTTTCTCAAGCAAATTGTATGTTCGGAAAGAATCCTTGAGAAATACCCTAGTATGCATTCTTATATCCAATACAATTCTTCAGCTCCTCTTTTCGTTTCGTCTATATTGAAAAATACATATCCCCTGAAAACCCCCTTTTCCTTCTTTTCGATAACATAAACATTTATATGTGGATGAAAAAAAAAAATGAATTTTGATGCCGACGAGCGACTGATACGACATTTGAGAGAGCATGAGTCGGCGTGATCAACATTGCAATGCTCATGACGGTGGCTCCTGGCTACTTAGATTATGATATGGATGGAGTTCAGCCATGTTTGTTTTGCAGCAACAGTAAGTGAACGAGATGAGAAGGGTTGGTCCCACATGGTACAAGTAGCACCTAAGAGTCAGTCATATATCTATCTGCCACCCAATTGGGTAAAATGATGAACAACCACTTGCGGTAATAATTACCCGATCCTGTACAACCGAAGATCATATCCTCAATCGTAGAGATAAGCTATTCACATAACCTGATGCTTTTAGATATTCCTCTTCCTCATTTTACATGCTCACAGTGCACTCAATCATACATCCAAGTTCTACTACACTCGACTAGTCGAATCAAGAATATCAAACAAAGATGGGCTTCACACAATCTATAGTACTGGGTTCATGTTCTTTCCTTCTGGGTATGGTGTTCGTCTGTCAAGTGGTGAGTGTGTTCTTCCATCTGGTATCCTGTGTTTTGGTCAATAGGAATATCGCTATGTAGATCAATAGATGATCGGAGCGAGAACGATCGTGTTCGTATACCATTATCGTTGTCTATCAGTGAATTACCTATCGATATATGATCACATCTAGTCGATATTGTAAAAGGCAAAAAAATATCGCATCAAAACTGACTTGTAACATCTCTATCTGTACAGGTCGACATCCCATTACTCTACATGCCAGTAACGGACGAAGCAATCCAAAATGCTTATACATTTTATGAAATCTGGTGGGAATCTCCTGGAGCAGTCAAGGTGGGTCATTCTACCCTTTCAATTGGCCGATCTCATCCTCCTCATGTTATACTCATTGAAACCTATCTAAGTGAGTAAACAAATTAACAAATGCTGACTGCTATGTTGCTATCGTAATCGTAATAGGCCTTATTCCACGTCGCTCTTGGTCTGCCACTCATAGCGTTATTAATCAAATTGCATAAATGGAATGAAAGTGCAATGTTCTTTGATGGAAGTTGTATTGGTAGGTATAAATTTCTTACACCAAGATTGACAAAAAAGTATTCATACTGAATTTATTGACTTGTTTGATTTAGCTATGCACGTAGCTACTATCATCTTGTACTTGACAGTCCACATCCAAAGTTTAAGGACATTCCGTAAGTCCCTCCCTCCTCTATTCCCTTTCTCCCTCCCTCCCAACTGACTATATACTACATTGTTCACCTATGTATAGTCCCCGAATCAACCACTTTAACCACCTACTCTATCCTTCCCACTCCCCCTCCTCGTGAGATCCCCCCTACCGAATCTGAAAAGATCGAAGCTGTCCGAGTCCTGTCCGCTGCCAATGCTTTAGTCGGACTTTTGACATTGGGAGTGATTGGGATGCAAATTGGACAAGAATACGCCAGGAGACAGGAGGAGAAGGAGCAGAGAGAGATTGATAGGAAGATCGCTGTTGAGACGGAGACTAAGAAAGATCAATAATTCGATGAAGGAGCTGGGTGATCGAGGTACGAGAAGTATCATTTAGATGATCGAGAATTTATTCCTTCCCTCCTTCTTGTGCTTTGCTGTACTGCTGGAATTGAAGAGTCTGTCAATAGTACACAAGCCTCAATACCGACAATCTCTTATATATATATGTTATATATATACATATATTGAGGTATAAAATTTTCAGAACAGCTGAAAACTCCATGAATTATATAATGTCGAGCGTTTCGTTGAGTCCTATAGCTTATAATTATCAGAGGAATTTCCTTTATTGACATATCACGTATGCGGAGATGGTCAAATCACATTCTTTTTGACTCGACTTCAGTCCAATGATCCCTCTCATTCAGTCATCTATTTATGATCCGGCAAAACACGGAATAGATAACCAAAACTGAACAAAAGCGAGATGATAGTAAATTCTACTGGCGTTGAATAGTTTTGCATTACGACCATCATGAAGGCTGCTGATTTATTGACTGTGCATTAGGAAACTACCTTCTGTCATACCTATCTTTGTCCCTATGTCGATCTCTACTTCTCTCCCTATACCTATCCCTATCTCTTCTATCATCCCTGTCCCTCCTATCCCTATCCCTATCCCTCTCCCTATCCCTGTCATCCTTGTGTCTCCTATCATCCCTCCTGTCCCTACTCCGACTCCTATCCCTATGCCGTCTAGGCGATCTACTCTTCCTCCTCTCCGATCCTCTTCCAGAAGACTGATCAAATACCATCCCATATCCTTCCGTACCTCTTACATCTCTAGGTGTAGATGCGATATATCGTCGATCTTCATCTCTACTATCTCTCCCTCCTCCATATCCACTATTTCTTCCACCGCCGCCTCTTCCGCCACCGCCATATCCTCCCCTTCCTCCACCACCACCTCTTCCTCTTCCTCTACCTCGTCCACCTGATATAGCCTGAGATACACTCATCTTAGCCACCGATTGGGAGAAATCGACCCATATCCTTCGATCGTCCACTAATACATTCTGCATTTTGAAGTATGCCTATGACGTGTCAAATATAAGTACAGTTAGCATATCAAACTCTCTCTCCCTCTCTCTCTCTCTCATATCACAGAAGTGAAGTGGTCTGATCCTCGCTATCCAATCCATTCAAATCCATTCGAATCCAATCTATCTAATTACATCCAATCATGTGATTTTGATATTACGCTTCCAAAATCTTGGAAGATGATGACACAACTCACCTGCTCTGCTGATTCCCTCTCATCAAACTCGATGAAAGCATATTGTAAACTATCTCCCGATCGTTTATCTCTAACAATCTCACAACTCAATATCTTACCGAATCTAGAGAATATCAATTCTAAATCTTCATCCGCGGTGACTGGATTCAATTTACAGACGAACAGGATGTTTTCAGGTGGACGAACGGCCGCGAATGGTAAATCACCTATCATCTCTAATGTCAATGCTGAGGATGCCGCTGCGGTATTCCGCCTTTGCTCTTCGACCTCTTCTTCTGGAACAGTCGCATGAACATCTTCTGTATCGGATATTCGAATTGAGGAGAATGAATCGGGAGGACGAAGAGGGGAGGAAGGGATTGGGATGAGATTCGGTGGATCGGGGAATGGGTCCTCTGAGTGATATAGAATCAAAGGTCAGCCTGGACTATATCCATATGTCAATTGCTGAGTTGTAATATGATACGATAGGATGGTCAACCGTGAATACCGCTGACAATCATAAGAGAATGTCTTATTTTGAATGAAGCATTACCCACCTAAGATCTCAACATGTCTTATCCTAATGTCCTGCAAAGGTCTACCCTCTTTATCCAGAAATGCTTCATTTATCTTATCTAGCGTATCCAACCCTTCAATCACATGTCCGAAAACAGCATGTTTCCCATCTAAATATTCTATCCCATCTGCCAGAGTGATGAAGAACTGTGATCCACACCCTGGTGGATTGGTAGGTGCCACTGCCATTGAGACTGTTCCTTTTGACTGGTGTTTGAGCGAATTGGTAATTTCAGGTGTAAAATATCTCGAAGGCTTTGTCTGCTGAGATGTTGAAGATGGGTTCTGGGAGTAGAGGAATGATTCGAGCGATTCACCGCCTGTGCCTGTTGCTGTTGGATCACCCGTCTGAGCTATAAAGTCTTTTGATACTACCACGAGAACCAGTGTTAGTAGTCTACAGATGGGTCAGGTGTGAAGTAGGATTAGGATACCACTCACCATTGAAAAAAGCATTCAAAGCGTAGTACTTGATCTTACACAGTTTCAAGAAGTTCTCGCATGTCCTTGGACATCTGTCGATCTCCAAGTCTATGACCAGCTCCCCTAGGGAGGTCTCAAGCATCACCGACATTGGGAGTGGTGCTGTTGTATGTTACTTGATTGTAAACTATTATTGTACAGTATAGCGACCAGATTTACATGCATCTTTATCGACCTAGAGTACGAGTAGATTTCACTCGAATGGAGTCCCACATGCCTTTGGTGTTTACCGGACATGAGCCCAATCTCCGTGTGGAATTGACCCTTACCATCGTCAACCAGCCACGCACTCCCGTTGTCCCTCATGTTTCTCACGGTAACTTCCTTTTTCGGTCAATCTTCATCACTCTGACACAGCCTCCACTCCAATCTTCCATCTTTCAATCTATTTACAACTCCTTGCTCCTTCTTTTGTCTTCATCTTTCTAGAAAATACACTACGACCATTGATTGGTATATCATACTCATATAAATATTCTTGAAGAATATCTATCTTATCGCACTTCATATCCACAAACATATCAAGAAAACAAGACCATCATGAAATTCACTTCTATTGCCTTGTTAGCTGCGCTGGGTAAGTAAGAGTCTATATTCCTCACTCTTTCGCCGCTCGACCTCAGCTTCACCTATCTCTATCCTTTGTCAAGATTACACAAACGCTATGATGTATACTGACGTGTATTTCCTCATACAGCCGCATCAGCTTCAGCTACTCCCCTTAGGGTATACACTCTCACCTCTGATCCTCTTCCACCACTTGACGAGATCAAGACACTCCCTATCGAAATGAAGAAACCATGTCATGGCCACAGTCATCAAGCATCCGGTCCATTAGGCTCTTTACTAGCCAAATTAGGTTTAGCCAGACCGAGTCACAGACATGGATCTGGACATGGGTTCGATGAAAAGATGGAATCGATCCATGAATCATTGATGGACCACTTCAGAGAGCATATGAACGAGGTAGAAGATAAAGTTATCCCTTTCCTTGAAGGTGGATCTGTCAGATTACATCCTTTAGTGAATCATT
This sequence comes from Kwoniella mangroviensis CBS 8507, assembly GCF_000507465.2. Taxonomy (NCBI): domain Eukaryota; kingdom Fungi; phylum Basidiomycota; class Tremellomycetes; order Tremellales; family Cryptococcaceae; genus Kwoniella; species Kwoniella mangrovensis. The sequence goes on along the minus strand of NW_027062534.1, from coordinate 1,117,405 downwards.
TGACAGAACAGGAAAGCGAGTTGACCTTATCCTCTGCACCGGAAGAATTGAAGATTTGGAGATATCTGGAAGATGACAAGTGGTTAATCAAATCTGGAATCAATGGAGAATGGAGGGTACCTGACGAAGATGAAGTCCCACCGAAAGTTGTGGTTCATCATAATCACGAGAACGAAAATGGAATTGGAAGTGAGATGGAACACCCTCATCGACATGGACATGGACATGGAAGGGGTAGATGGATGGCTAAGACGATGACTGGAAGGTGAGCCGACGAAATCTACTCAATTTATTTGTACAATTATCGAAACTAATAACGTATCATATTTATTTTCTTTAGACTTCACCGAGCATTGAAGAATCTCAAACCCATCGAATCAATCTGTCTAGCATTCGTCATCGGCGCAGGACTAGGTTCCATCATCCATTTCTTCTTTATGCTCTTCCTCCTTTCGTTCAGATACCTCAGAGCTGGTTGTCCCTCAAGAGAAGAGAGACGGGCGAGACGACAAGCTCGAAGAGAACGACGAAAGGCTTCGGGATCGGTTAGATTTGCTGATCAGGTGGAAATTGCAGAACAAGAGGAACTCTTACCTCCCTATGAGGCTGGTGCTGTCACTGATGTAGTAGTCAATGAGAAAGCGGAATCGCCCAGAGTATAGGTGTTTACACAGTATGTATATTAGTGTGAAGTATGAAGAAGAAGAGCGAAAGGTCTTGTTTATATTTGATATATAACAAACACGATGAAATGAATTTGTTATTCTTATAGATTATACTTTTATAGTACCTATAATACAATATGTATAATGTTAATTATAACACTACTTTATGCACTGGTTGTTCATACCATTGATTGAGCATTGAATGTGGGATTCAAAGCATCCATCTCATGATTTGATTTTGATTTTGATTTTGAATTTGATCCGATCTGATTCGGTTCGATGGTTTTGCTATATCTTTTCACATGAACGACCAGAAGGCTGGGAAAGTTGACTAATGCAATAACGTTTAATCTATACCCTAATCGCCATCTCACCTGACAGTTCGCACATTGAGGGTGTATCTCTCCTTCAAATATATTGTGATATGGTAGTATACATGACTGTTCATCGTACATAACAATTATAGGGGATTAAGCATAAGGTAACATCTTCTTCAACTTTTTACCCTACGAGTTACATAGGCATTAGCTTGACTGATCTCACTTTGTGTACTTTTTCAAAAGCAATACAGCGATTCAAAAGCGAATCTTCCACTCTATCTCATATTCTACCCCAGACAATTATAATTCCCTTCCTTCCCTCCTACAACCCCTCACTGTGGAAAGCATATGATCGTTGAGACATCAACTCCGCTCGACTCACCTGTGTTTTAGTCACATAAACAGATTTGGCCAATCTATTTATACGGGCTGTTGAGAATGCCGTGTTCAAATGTGATTTACCAGTTTGAGCCTGACGACAACACAACAAGTCAAGTCAAGTCAAGTCAAGTCAGTCAAATTCCATTCCATTGGCCATCCCGTTTCTTTTCTTTTCGTATACGATCTGGTCGAGCTATCCACTTCGCTTCGACTATTCGACCTCTTTCTCTTTTTTCATAGTCCCCCGAGTCGTTGATATGATTGTATTTTCACTTTTCGATGTCTCCACTTGATACATCATATCTTCTCATAGATAGAGAGAGAAGTGTGAACTTACTCGTTTGAACTATTCAAGATATCCAATATATATCAGCGTTTTGTATCTTTCACGATTTGAGAGATCTCTCTGAAGACGAAAGAGTTGGACTATCCGCAGAACAGAAGGGAAGAAGAGTTGCGTATTATACAGCACAACCTCTGGTACATGTATATATACACGAAAGAGACACTCACCATCCCGTTGGCATTAGCGAAGAACCTCTTCTTACATCCTGAATGCGACTTTAATTTCTGTTTAACGCAATTTATCGAAGATGTTGAGAAAGGTGAGGACGATGCTGGTAAGGGGATTCGGGATGGTCCTGCTATGGCTGTGAGGGATGGTCGGAGGAACAGACGAGGTAGGAAAGACATGTTGATGATGATAAATAGTAATTCAGTCTTATCAGTTGGTTGATGATCTATCTACTTATCTATCTATCTCTTCAGCTTCAACTTCACCTTTGCTAATGCTGATGGTTCTTGGACTGAGTCTGTCTTTTTCTCGGCTTCGAAACAAGTCCTGGCATGTTACGTAAATCCTGTTCCCCCCTCACAAACTTGTATATACCACCCATTTTTTCTTTGGGCGTTGGACATCACGTGATTTGGTGGAATGTGATTCCATTAAACCGGGAATTCTATATCACCGTGATCTCCTGTCAATGTTTGTGATGAGTCCACCTCCACTTGCCGTTCCAACCATGCCCTACTCGTACTCGTTTGATCGCGTCACTCGACAACGACGACCCCATGACAGGTATATAAACCCCCATCTAAACCAGATCTCTACCTTTCTTTTCTTCTCTCATCCATCAAACCAATCCAATCAATCAGCGATACATTTATCACTCCCTCTCTTCTCCCTTGTAAGTCACATTGTCAGCTCCGCAATCCGTGCTGGTAACTAACGATAGCTGACATATCTCCCATCGCAGTTTTAACCCAACTTAGATAATCAATCAACAATGTCCGGTCGAGGAAAAGGTGGTAAAGGTTTAGGTAAAGGTGGTGCCAAGCGACACAGAAAGGTCTTGAGAGATAACATCCAGTAAGTCAAATCTTCAATTTCAACACCTATCTGCACGCCTTGCTAATGGTTGATGTATTTTTTTACATTAGAGGTATCACCAAGCCCGCTATCAGACGTCTCGCAAGAAGAGGTGGTGTTAAGCGAATCTCAGGTCTCATCTACGAGGGTGAGTAATGACTTCATGTCTGTTTCAAATATCAGTTCTGCGTACTTATCCATCTCACTTGTAGAAACCCGAGGTGTCCTCAAGATCTTCCTCGAGAACGTCATCCGAGATTCCGTCACCTACACTGAACACGCCAAGAGAAAGACCGTCACTTCCCTCGATGTCGTATACGCCTTGAAGAGACAAGGTAGAACCTTGTACGGTTTCGGTGCTTGATCGTTTTACATCCCAGGCTCTTTTTTACGATACTTCGTTTTTCGATCTCTTCTTTTTACTATTATCCTTCTTGGTTTGTTAGTTGTATATCAAGCCAATTGAAGTGAGTTGATCAGTATGGTACATAGTATATAGGACTTGAGATGAGATTTGTATCTATGTGACCACTACAATGATAAATAGCGATATCGGATTATAACTATCGCAAGGACCGTTTGATCAGTTATTGCGTTTTCAGATCTGAGATTTTTTTGTCATCGTTATACATCAAAGTCTATCAAAGTACAACTAGAAACAGCAGTCATTCTGATCATATAAAATCGATGACATGGTTCGATCCATTCTTCTCTCCCTCTTCATCAATGCATATAGAAGCACAATCTGATCTCTATACCACTCACTACACCGCTACACCCTATACAGGTGCACTTCCTCGTCCCATGCTGCACTAGCCAACAGACCAGGATCAAACAATGACCAACCTAGAGCCATGACAAACTCGGTATGATTGGAATGGACATGTATAGGCGATGGAGTGGATTGATTGATATTCCATCTATGACCGATCATTTGTAATCAGCACCAGTCTGTTTTCGACAATGTGGCGGTCTGGTTCTCGTTCAAGCTCAAGCTGTGTTACTCACACTCTACAAGTCATATCGTACCCAGAACTAGCCAGTCCCTCTCTTCTATGCGGATCCCAAAACACCTTCCTAGCTGCTAAATCATGCCTCCCCACCACTTTCGCACTGCCCTGTCGTCCTGCCGATCGTAGATCGTGAACATTGATCGTACCGTCTTTAGAAGCTGATGCTATAAGGGATGAATCGTATTTATTCCAATCGCAATATAATACTTCTTCCATCTGTCCCGAACCAGATGAAGAATTCGAAATTGATAATGTAGGTGATTTAATTCCCTGTCCCATTCGCAGATCCCATATGTCTATGAAACCATTTGCACCGCAGCTCATCACTATATTGGGAGTATGGGGAGAAAATGTAGCGTTGTATAGCTGTTGAGGCTTGGATGAGGGAAGTGTGATAAGGCAAGTAGTTCGATTGGATGTCCACTATTTGTGTCAAGTTTCAAAATGGTTATTTGACTGTCTGGGGCTAAGAGATGAGAGGGAAACGTACGATTTTCACCGTCGAATCCCATGAGCTGGTTATGAATTGATCTTTGTTTAGGTTGTTCCATTCGATAGACATGATCTCGGAGGAATGTTCATGCCATGATTGGATGGGTAGACCCTACACCGTAGCATAATATAACATAAGTCACTACGATCCCATCTCTGGTTGTGAGAAGCTTGAACTCAGGCTCACCTCCAAAGTCACATCGAACATCTTGATAGCTCCATTCCCACACCCAGCTACAATATGATTTCTTTCCTTATCCAACATCCTCACACATCAGTTCTGATCCAAACATCAACCAATACGTAGCAAACTCACTCATGCTGTTCGTTCCACGCCACATCAAATACACAATCTCTAGTCTCAAAGTACCTCACCAACCTCAGTCCCGACCCTCCAGGAGCGTTCGGATCTATATCGACGATATGGACTCGTCCATTACCTACCAGACCGAAATTGGATCCTGAAGCCAGGGCGAATCTGTTTTCGAGGTATGGTGAAAAGGCGAGATTGTTATGTGAGAATCTGGGTGTTTTGAGTCGGAGATATGGGGCAGAAGATGAGGATGGTGGGTACATGTTGTGTCTAGCATATAGGATGATCTGCTTATGCTGGTTATGGTTGTTGATCTGGCAGAATGAGGATATGCAGATGTAGATCCGGTAATGGGATTTCGTGTTGTCCGTGGTATACAGGTAGTAACAGTAAGTAGTCTGATGTCATACTACCTACCATATTCAGATGAATTTGGATTTGGTCCCGTCTTCGATGGTAGGGTAGGTTAGGAATTCCAACAAACAGATAAATAAACATTTTTCATTTACTGTCCATTCCATCTACATCTACATCTATCACAGTACTCATCATCAACAATGCCTCCCTCGCCAGGCAAGATACATCAGCTACCAGGTATGTCCCCCTCTGTACCTTGCTTTCTTCTCTGATCTGCATGAGATCGTTGCTGACTTCCTGTCTATATAAAAACTTCTTTCCTTGCCTCCTCTCGACGCGTCAACAAAAACAAAAATTCATCGCACTCGATCCACCTCATTAGTCAAAGTACTATACAGTATAGATACCTCATCCCAGTCCTACCTCACTGTACTCCACGATCGTCAAGATGTATACGTCCATCCTTCTTCGCCGAGTTATGCGACATCTGAGGAGCAAGGTCAAGGTTTAGTAGGGAGTTGTACGTTGAAAGCCATTGCTAGGGGAATATGTTATGCGAGGTGAGCGACAGTCCTTCTTTCCTCGAAGTTTACAACCAGTACTCTGAATGAAGAAGATACCCTGATACCGATATTGCAAACTCTCATGCTGACCTGATCATACCATTCTCTTCAGCCCCGAATGCATCCCCAACACAACCTCGCTCGATTTCAGCGTCTACAACCTCGATCCTACTGTCCGTAGACCTTCCATTTCATCCTCATCTCGCGCATTCCCCTCGTCACCCTCCGAACACCCTTCCTCATCTACTTCCTCATGGGTAGGCAGGGGTTTCCTCTCATGGGTATTATCTGAAAATGGAAATGGGTCAACTCTGATAAAGGGAAGATTAGTCAGGGAGTACGAGTTCTCCTCGATCCATTTCGCTCCAGAGGGCGGTCTAGAAGGATTGATGGCTATGGCCAACTCGAATGGTGGAGGTACAGATGGAGAAGATTCGGATGGGAAAGGATGGGGATTGGAAGTTGGAATAAGTCTTAGACAGTTGAATCCAGATGGTAAAATTGAGTTTCAAAATCGAAAAGAATTCGAAGAAATGTTATCAAAAGGAAAATCAACTTCGATATCAGCTTCATCACCAATAAGAGGAAATACCACGATCGGTGGTGGAAGTACACCAGCAAGATCATCACCTTTGATCAATAGCACCATCAACAGAACACCAAACGTCAATTCCACACCTCAACAGCCCGGTCCATCAGCCTCTTCTACCGCTACCATACGTCCTCCACCCATTGCTCAACCTACACCTGTACCAGCACAGCAGCAGCAGCAGTCAGGACAATCCTCTAGACCTTCTTCTTCGCTTTCTCATCGACCTTCTTCATCTTCCATACCACCCTCTTCGTTACCCCCTTTACCGTCAAGTTCAAATTCCAACATACCTTCAAGTCGACCATCGTCCTCTATCGGTGAATCAAGACCCCCTCCACCTGCTCCTCCCCAGCAGCAAGCTGAAGCAGGACCATCGCGTAATCGTGAAGTTACTCCTCCACCCGTCCCTCGATCCAAATCACCTCCACCATCTACACCATCCCGACACAAATTACATGCCCTCCTTCGTGCGGACGGTATGATGTCCCCCGAATTAGCAAGACATCTAGCTTCTAATCCAGTATTGAGGAACTTGTTGAAAGCCGTACCGTCAAACTCAAATGCCCTAACTGCTCTGAGGAATATAACGGGGGCTAACAGATCGCCTACTTCCAATGCTCATGCGAACGGGGCAAAGAGATCGACTGCGAACGACAAAGATAAGGAGAAAGAGGATAGTCCCGAAGCCACGACGCCCACTCCTCTACCTACTCCCCAAAGGTCAACGAGAAGTGCCCAACAGGGGCAGAATAACCAAGATGGATGTTGTAATTGTGGGACAATGGTTAGTGCTTGTTGGAGAGTTAAGAAGATGAAAGATGGTACGCCCAGGAAAGTGTGCGATGGTGAGCTGGCTTTTCGTCAAAGTTCTTACTGGCGAATAAACAGCTGACTGAGATCATTGTGACTGTGCTGCGGTGTAACAGATTGCGGACTATACTTCAATGAATACAAGAAGATGCGTCCTCCTGAATTATGGTCTCAACCTTTCAAGCCTGGTCAATCATCCACTTCTTCTGTCCAGCAGCAGCAGAACGGAGGAGGGGAGAAACGTAAACATGCCATAGAGCTCAACGATGGTCCAGCGTCGGGATTGAGATCTTCACCGAGATTAAATCGGACTAATTCAGATCAACAAACTCATACCCAGTCACAGAGTCAGAATCAGAGTCAAAGTCAAAATCAAAATCAAATACCGGAATCACCTAGAAAGAGACAGAAAGTCAAATCACATGGGAACCCACCTCCACCTAGTCCAAGGAGATCTACGAGAAATTCAAGTAAGAATGATAATGTTGATTTTGGTGCAGAAGTATTTGGATTTTCACCTTCGAATTCGAATTCAAACAACAATTCAATGTTTGGTACTTCACCTGCTATACCCATCACTTCCAATAACAGTCAAGATCATCAACAGCAGCAGCAGCATCATCATCAGATGCAACCGTTTGGTCAATCGACATCTGGTCATACTCATGGGAATGGTCATAATGGGAATGGTCATAATGGGAATTTGGAAGAATTGGATATATCAGCTTTCCTAGCTACGTTTGAAAGTTCCTTGGCCCATACCAATCATCATACATCCGCGAATGGTACTGGTACTGGTGATGGTGATGGGACTACCGATGGACAAGTGATTGAAGAGAACAACTTCAATTTTGATAGTTTGTTCAATGGCGATTCTTCAATGGGTATAGAACTAAGTCAGGAGATGCAAGATCTGTTGAACGGTTGGGAAAGCCAATTGAACGATCCTAATTATCTGGCGGGGTTGGATGTGAATATTCCTGGATTGGGTGATATAGGGAATGAACCCGGTCAGTGATCGGCAGTAGCAGTGGAGTATAATTGAAATCTATGATAGTTTGTGCGCATAGTGTTTCGTATTTCGTGTCGTTTGTTTTTTTGACCTCATGATATGTTGTGATATTTCTTTCTCTCTTGCTATCTTTTACAGTACTTCCTTATATTGTTTTACATCTCTTGACGCGTCACTCAGTATTGAATTGGGTAATGAGTAATTAGATATATGATGCATCATATATATTATAGTACATACAATTATGCGATATGGAGCATGACGTGGAAGAATGGTTTAATCCAGGGGAAAGGAAAATCTATAATGCCTGGTCAAACGGCAGAGAAACAAGAAGAAGCTGATGATGATCACGACGAAGAGGATAATTCCCAATCCTGCTCCTACTCAAACCTCTTATACGCGTGTTTCTCATATTCCTTGATTTTCGTTACTCTCTTCTTAGGTCTGCAGATCGAAGCACAATACGATAGATCAGTTTCCTGTACTCTCTCCTTTTTGGCTCTGAGTCCTGCGTGAGCAGATTGCAGAGACAAACTCACAAGACAGGTACTCTAGGTTCTATCAAAGCTCTTTTCTGTAAAGCCAAGAATCGATCTTTGAACAGATTACCTTCGGGCTGCGACAGAATGGGAACAACATATCAGGATCGGGTACATTTATCAAGAGTTCGACAATGATCAAGAAGTAAAGTAAAGTAGAACTCAGGTTCTTGGTCATCATGGTTTTTTTTTTTAATGTTCGCTTCAAACTCACTTTGACTTGTCTCAAACTTTCCGCCAAATCTTCACCTAATTGAACTTCTACTCTCTTCTTATTCAATCTATATTTACCAATCTTTTCACCTTCTTGTAAACCCATCTTTGCTTTCTGCTCTTTAGCCAATTTCGCAATTATCTCCTTTTCTTTTTGCTCTTTCATCTTCTTCTCCAATTCCCTCTTATAGGCAGCAACGCTTGATACCGATTTATGTAATTTTCTTTTTTCCAATTCTGCTTTGACAGCTTGTTGAGCCATCTTGGCCCTTAATGCCTTATTCCTCTGTGCTGTAGTCTTCCTCTTATTCTGTTTCTTCACCACCACTTCTCCCCCCTCTTCATCATCCGATTGATCATCTTCGTCAGATAGTTCACCTGGACCGACCGCCATACCTTCCGCAAATTCAGATGGAACCCAATTATTCCTTCTATTCTCCACTACCCCTCCCAACTCCTCCACCTTTTTCAGTTGCTCTTCCTCCCTCTTTAATAGATCAATCTCCTCCTGTAAAGCATCGTTGATGAGCGACTGGTGTGATTCCAAAGTGGGGTTATAAGATAATCCACCTTGAGGTATCTCGAGATGAACCCCATTTTCGACTTGACTATTCAAATAGATCTCTCGTGCTTTAGCTAACGTAGTTGGTACTTTGACGGTTTTCTTAATGATAGTCTCTTCTCCAAATCCACCTTTGACTACGATTTCTTCTTCCTGAGTTTCGGTCCATACGTCTTTTGTCAATTCGGATGGATCGATCTTACGTATATCGGCTGAGGAGATTCTGTCATCTGGATGAACGGCTGACCGTCTGGCGATTCGACGTAATCGTTCTTTCTCAGCTGAAGATATATGAGATTTCGACTTGGTTTTATTGTTGGAAGTAGAAGGCTTAGAAGTTAGCGATGGGACCGCTGATCTGTCGTTAAGGATTGAAAGGGATCGTAAGGGTTTATGGGCTCTTCTTGCCTTTTTTCCGACTATTACATGACAAGCAATGTTATTGTCAGCCAAGGTATCTTTGGCATGAATGACCGCTAATGTACAAACAGACATACCTTCAATATCGCCGACAACATCGACAGTGAACAGATCATTATTCGATTTCTGAGCAACCGGTCCACTATGTCAAATCATCTATTGTGTTAGCTAATTTGAGCTAGATAGCCCGTTACAGCAATCTCCAGCTCACCCAGTTACCCTCTCTTCCTCTCTTCCCCTTTCCAAAGCCCCCTCTTCAACCGTGATATCGATATTTTTCCTCCATGCTTTTTTGCCCTTCCTTGAGGATTGACCCAGAGTGGACGGAGCACCTATATTCACTTCGTTCGAAGGTGTCGCTTTGGCTTTTCCTTTTCCCTTCGCGGAGGAGGAAGAAGAAGAAGCAGGTCGCTCGTAGGGTTTGGTGCTGGCTTTTGATGTTTTGGTGGGTGCCATTGTGATCCTGAGTGTGTGATAGGATGTATATATTATCAATTCGAGATGGAAATATCTTGATTTTTGAAATCTTTGAACCGGTTACATGCAACATGCAAAAGCTATAATTGATAAACATTTTTTGAATATCTGATCAGGTCATTTTATCGTAATTTATCCCATTTTCACCTTTGACCTGACGAATGATCCGAAATCTCAAGAGTACAACTAGGACCATCCATCTACCAATCTGCAGGTCAACTACATCTACAAAAGCAAAGCAATCTATCATACTTTACTTCACCTCATAAACACAGAGCACAATGCGACCCATCATCAGATTCTCATCGACACCTCTATCGAGAGGTATATCGACCTCGGCACCTGTGTTGGCAGTAGCGAAGCCCAAGAAAGGTATGTATCTCTTCCCCCCCTTCTCTTCGCTTCTTGGCTAGAAAACATAGACTAACCCATCAGACATGTATAGCCGCAGCTGCATCCAAGGGGGGTAAACAAGGTTTCAACCAGAAGAAGAAAGACGCAGCGTCAGGTGGAAGTGGAGGAAGTGGTCAGGTAAGCTAACATGTTCGTGTCCATATCACATCACCTCAGCTTATTTTTCATTCTGAAAATTGTCATAGGCGACTATCGCGTTGAAATTCTCCATGTCCGGTCAACCACCTGACCTATCAGATCTAAAGCGATTGCAACCTGTAAGTTCACCAATTTTCTTCATTCCCGTACGAAAAATCTAGCTTATAATGTTGTATCGTTACTTAAGAGTAACTACAAATCTGAAAATGTCGGTAAATCAACTACCTTCACTAAAACGAGTTTCGATAAATTGAAAGTATTCGGATTATCAAAGAAAGTGGAGAGAGAGGTAAGCGAACAACTTTATCGTGTCTGCGTAGAACAGTGAAGCTGATCAGGGGTTTCCCCTATGATCGATAGTTAACTTCCAATGGTGGACCTGCCAGTGTGATACGACAATTGACGATAGATCTTTCAAAACAGCTGGATGGAGATAAAGGGAAATCAAGTAAAGATGCCAGATATGTCCTGAGTGAGTTGTTCTCCCTCGAGAGTCCTCAACTGAGGCATTCAGCTGACGAATTCCGTCTCATACAATGCAGCTGGAGAAAGAGGTAGTGGTAAATCCATGTTATTGCTCCAGTCGGTAGCATACGCTTTAGAGAGCGGGTGGATAGTCCTATTCAATCCAAAGGGTAAGTTGCTCGTTGAAAGGACATCCGATTCCGGTTGAGAATAATCAACTTATGCTTTTATTCCTTGCGCAGCTACTGAATGGACCAACTCATCTTCGCATTACATCTACGACTCCTCCACCCAGACATTCAACCAATGGCAGGCATCTCAACAGATCTTATCGACTTTATTATCGAACAACAAGGATAAATTGGATTCCATCAAGCTCACTGCCGACATAGATCTACCTCAAGGCAAGACCGCAGCCAAAGGATCCAAATTATCCGAATTAGTCTCGGTGGGAAGCAAAGATGATAGAGTTGCAACGCAGGCTTTGGATGCTGTCATGGGTGTTTTGGAACAGCAGACTCAGTGAGTGGAGCTTTCCCATTCACATCGATGAACATCAGTAAAAGTATCAATGCAGTACTGATTAAGCTTGTCTTCTTGGCTCTCCAGGTACCCTGTTCTTTGGGCAATCGACGAAGCTCAGACGTTATTCACCACCTCCAAATATCGCACTCCCGACTACACACCTATCGAACCATACCACTTATCAGCACCTAGATTAGCTTTAGATTTCATATCTGGTAGGAGATCATTTGTGGGTTTCTCAGGGCCATCGGCTTGTTCGTCTTCTTAGCTGATCTGTTGTGTCCAATATTTCAGGCCAAAGGAACCACCCTTTCTTCCCTTTCCCTATCTGACCCAACCAACCTTCCTTCTCCATCCCTCATCCAAGGTCTCACCCTGTCATCCACTCAGCCGCTCACACCATACACTCAACTCGATCCATACCATCTCTCCCACGCCTCTTCGAACCTCCAAAAAATCGAAGTACCCTACAAAATGTCTGATGTGGAGATATCAGGGATGTACGAGCTATTGGTCAAGAAAGGTTTAACGTCGGAGAACCAGTCAGATGAATTGTTCATGGAGTTGAAATCGTCAAGTGGAGATAACCCATATGAGTTGAAGAGGGGTTTGAACAGGTTAAGGGCGAGTTTGACTGTTTAGTAGTAGGAATGCAGAGGGTAGTATGCATTGATATAATGGTTCATCTCATGATTGTGACATGTGCAGTGTTAGGTGAGATCGTATCCCTGCTCAGATGATTGAGCGCATGACCCCCGTCTCGATAATCCGGGAATTTGGGTTGATGATTACATGTCAATCCGGTCATGAATTTTAAGGTGACTTAGCGATACTGATGCGATGATAGTGAAGATTCTAATTTTGACGATACATATGCGTATAAAAACAACAGATTCAAACCAATACATTCAATCTGACCTCTTCCACTAATCCCCTCTCACTCGCACATGATTGCTGGCTGCCCAAATCTTCATGAGATCACTCCAATAAGGCCAAAATCACTATCATTCTCTCTTACACTTTCCATTTTCTACCCAACACAACTACCCCAACCGCACCTACGAAACAACTGATCGCACATACCACGAATGTTTTCTTGAAACAGTGGGGGCCATAGCATTGGTCTGAAGGGTTTCCAGATTCGGGTACAGACAGGTATGCGTACAGGTACTATTTGTGTGATCATAAGCAAATCAGAGCACGCTGAAGATCATGAATCATACGACGAGTGATAAGAAGAAAGCGATCGTACTTACCGAATATACGACTGAACCCAAAGCAGCAAAATAAGAGATCATACCCCATGCTAAACCGAAATTCGTCGGTCCGTAATGATGTGATACGATAGCGGGCTATCGTGCATGAACAAAATATATCATTAGCAGTCTCACTCCTGGGCTTCGATTGATCGATAGATAACCCACGACAAGTGTAAATATCGCACCGTACATCGCTCCCGTCCCACCACTCAACACACTGAGATCTTCACCCTTACCACTCAGATAACCCGCAGACCAAGCGAACACCAATCCCAGCGTCGATCCTGCTATCGCAGCGAACGCAGATCTGCTCAACCTTACAGGTCTTTTCCTGATGAACAAATGCGAAGGTTGAGTGGGATCTCGTCGATGAGCAGGATTGGGCGTAGCAGTGAGAGGGGGTGCTAAGTAATCTGCTAGGACACCCGTGATCAGACGTGACAAGGTTGAGGTGAGCGATAAGAGGAAAACATGTTTGTTTCGTAATGCCAATGGACTCTGGTCGGTCGTTGTGACTAGGTTGACGATCAGAGAAGAAGGATTGAGTGATGTGGGTGGTAAGAGAGATGTTATGATTGATCCAACTGAAGCTACCACCATTTCTCCCTACCAACATGATCCACAGGTAACAGTCAGCATTCTGATACAAATTGACAGATCTAGTATGAGATCGCTCACAGGACCAATGATCAAAGCCAATAATAACCCAAAGGTCCAAAATCCTTTATAGTCCAAAACCAAATCTTTCGCCGTCCAACTATCTTTACCTTGTTCCATCATCTCTACCTCTTCCCAAGCAGCTTCAATACCACCAATCAACATTGGTGTCCTCTCGTCCAATCTCAAGAGCTGTCCTATACTCTCGCTCATCTCTCCTAGATCACTACCACTATCACTATCATCGCCCTCGTCGTAATCATCTGCGTGTTGACGAGATTCGATATCTTCAGGTAATTTGATTTCGCCAAATAACTCAGGTTGGGGTATAACTTTCATACATAACCATCCAAAAACGTTGATTGAAGGTGTGAGTATCCCCAAGAAAGCTAAGAATCTAGCTGGATCCAGGTCTGTTGAGCCTTCAGCTTGGAATATGGGTAATGAGGAGAATGACGAGAGGACTAGAGCTGACAGACCGATAAGTGATAGTGGGAGGGAAAGAGCTAGTGTAGGATGAGACGGGAATGATAAAGATGCTATAGGGAATAGGGAATGACGTGCGGGTCAGCTTCTTGTCAAGTCAAAACATAAAGTTCTTGAGACAATATTGGAGATATTCCGAACGTCAACCAAAACCAGAAGAGAGCCCAGGTACTTACCACAAGTCAAAGCTGCGAAGTATGATCCAACAGTAGCTGCACCAACTAAAAAATATGCTGCTGTGAGAAGCAAGTGAACGAAGGGAGTATCGGGCGTAGCTTTCCTGAGTATCTCTGAGAAAGATTGATAGCCTATTACACCAAGACAGGCAGATACAAGAGAACCACTATATACTTCATCAGCTTACCTTACTTGTTTCTAACATTAAAAGGGAGAAAGAGGACATACGTTCTCGGACCATGTTTATCGGTCAATGCTCCCAGTGGAGCTGCACAGAGATATACACCCAGTATACCTCTACATACTCTCATCGTCAGCATTCTTAATAGTCAGTCAAATGAGGGAAAGATGGTGATTATGACATACCCTACTACAATCGTTTGAGCCTGTGTACCATCCAATTCCAATAACTTGGCCACTACAGGTCCGTAGGTCCCCCAGCAATATACCCCATTGGCAGTCACTGCGCTGACAGCTATACTAAAGCATGTCAAGGCTATTTGAAGTGGCCGAGGTAAGTCCAAAGATAGTATCTGTCGTTTCCAAGATCGTTTGGAACGTAGTATAGCGGGGACGTCAGGTGGGTCGAGGGGTGTCATAGGTGGTGGAGGTTGGGGTTCGTCCTCATAGTGGGTGGTAGATGGATGTAAGGGTGGCGAGGAGGACATGATGATGGTAGATAGGATCACCTCACGATACCTGTGGAAAGGTAGAAATGTCACAGAATAGAGAGAGGAAAGGAATAAAGATGATCACGATCAACGAGATAAGGTTGGCGTTGTAACCGATAACCGTGGTCTCCCGATGATCTCACTACTCGTACAACCATGTCAAAATCAAAAGTACACTCATATAATCCAATTGTTCAATGCATTTCAATTAATGATTATTTACTTGTAGATATCCATTTGCATATTCACTACATGAAATCCCACATCGCATCCTCCTGACATATCATTCAACCTAAACCTAAACAGGAGCAATGGTGGTCTCCATCTTTAAAGTCTTATCGGATGGCCCTCTAGAGGGTGCGGGGACTTGGGTTCTCCTGAAGTAAATCCTCTTACACCATTTGTAAAACTCTGTACATCCTAAATAGACGAAGATCATTCCGAACTGATAAAATCATAACCGTGCCGTATAAGCAAGAGGCATGAAAAAGGTCAAGCTGTAGCTGTAAATCGGATAGTACTCACAACAATACCCCATTCCCATTTCAAAGCGCCGTGTAAAAATACTTTATTGTTGATCACTGGGATGTAGACCACGGGGAACTACAAATGTACAATATCATTCAGCATAGATATTATCATGTTTGGCTGTTGCCAATGCAGATGAGGATAACTTACTGTACCGAGGGCCAGAACGAATACAGACCAGAGCAAGACCTTGTTATCTTTCAAGTCAACTTGCATGATACTTTTACTGAAATGTTTGCATTCCAATCCGTGAATCATCAAGATGATGACCAAAGTTGAGAAACATGTCGCTCGGGCTTGAAACACAGGATCGCAGATTTCAGAATCACCTTCATTACAATATCTACCCAGGTCTCCCTATTCAATTCGATAACAGATAATCAGTATGGTCCTTCTTTTCTCTTACCGATTGTACTCACTGGGAAGTAACCCCAAAGGACAATCACGAAATTGACCAAAGCCAAAGAGCCCATCAAAACTCCATAGAACACTAGATCAACGTAGAATTCAAGAGTGAAAATTTGATGGAAAGACGTAGGCGGTTGATCCATCGCATCCGCAGCAGTAGGTTCCAGCCCAAGTGCCAAAGCTGGTGGTCCAGCTGCAAGTGTGTTGATCCATAATGCAGCAACGGCAGAGAGGGGGAATACAGATTGCCCGTTCTCATCTTTGAATGCCAAGCCGATCAAGAGTACGATTATTTCGGACACGTTACCAGTTAAGAGATAAAGCAAGAATTTAGCCAAGTTTTTGAAGACTGATCGTCCTTTTCGGATAGCTCGAATGATTGTACTGAAATTATCATCACTCAGAACGATTCTTGAGGATTGTTTGGCGACGTCCGATCCGGTTCCCATTCCCACGCCAACGTCTGCCCGTTTCAACGCGGGAGAATCGTTCACTCCGTCTCCGGTCATTACAGTCTTCTGGCCTCTTCGGTGAATAGCATCTACCATTCGGACCTTTTTATCATAAGACGAACATCAGTCTCAGTCCCAGTCTCAGTCTTAGCTACCATACAGATAAAGGACTCCCAACTCACCTTAGTCTCCGGAGCACATCTAGCGACGACCAAAGGTAGTTCAGGCAATTTGTCGACCTCTTCGTCGCTTAGCGCATCGAACTGTTGACCGGTCATTACGGCTTCCTTGGAGTAAGCCTTTTCCAAAATCCCAATGTTGAGTGCAATGGCAGTAGCAGTAGCAGGATGATCACCTGTCAACATTCTCGGTGTGATACCAGCCCGAAGGCAATCCGCAACGGCACCTGGAGATTCCTTTCTTGGGGGATCGAAGATACCAGCCAAACCTAAGAAGGCGAAATCATTTTCGAATTGGTCTCTAGGCATCGCTTTGACTTCATCGGCAGATCCGGATGGTAATCTTCTACCGCACAATGCTAAGACTCTAAGACCTTGGGCAGCCAAAGCATCGACTTTAACCATGATATCTTTCTTTCGTTCGTCTGTCAAAGGTTCACCGTGTACCGTAGTACAAAGCTCAAATACTCGCTCAACGGCACCTTTAAGGAAGCATTGTACGTGAGCTTCCTTATTATCATCCGGAACGAATCGGTAGGCGATTGACATTCGTTTGACGGTAGAATCGAAAGGGTGTTCGATGATTTGCTCGTAGTGTCCTCTTGAGCCTGCGATGGGAGGTCGACCACTATGTCCCGATCGGACTGATTCGGCTCGCTGAGGATGGGGTCTAGAATGGGTTAAGAAAGGTTTACCATGCCCTAATTTATGAGCTGCAACTTGTAAAGCGATTTCCGTTGGATCTCCGTTGGCTTCCCAATTACTCTCGTTGTCCGCTGGTCGAGATAGAGTAGCTTGATTGCACAGTGACGCGCAAAGGGCTAAATTTTTGAGCCCTAATTCCAGTTCGTCCACCAGGATGACTTGTTCTTGCAAATCGAGTTCTTGACTGTCAGGATCGTTTTCAGGTGTAGAGTCTCCGGAAAGCTGTTTTTGGGGTTTTCGCTTCAGGTCAAGGACTGCGCCACCGGGTGAAATCTCTTCGCGGTCGGATCGAATTTCGCCTCGAGGATAGAAGGGGTCAGAACCAGTTTCGAACGAGTAGGCTTGGCCTCGTCGAGTATTGATTGGTGCAGATTCGTTGGCTCGTGGATCAAGTGCGGGAACCCAGAATTTTCGAACGACCATTCGGCCAACAGTAAGTGTACCGGTCTAAGAATGGTTCGAAGTTCATTAGAACGATATACTTTCATGCTCGAAACTGACCGGTTGAAACTTACTTTGTCAGAACAGACGTTTTCCACGCCAGCCAAAGCTTCGATCGCATCCATTCGCCTCACCAGTGCGTTTCGGTTAGCAAGATCGGTCGATGCCCGAGCTAGCGTCAGACTGACTACAGCGATCAGAGAAGCAGGTAAAATTGATACAGCAGCAGCTACAGCGTATGTGGCGACAGATAGGGGGACATTTTTGAATCCGGTTGAAGCGACGACGATGATAGCGATGAGGATTGCACATCCGAGGAGGAAATAAGCGAGTTTATTCAGTCTATGAATCGATAAATCAGTATCAATCAGCAAATTATTGACAGGTATGACTTACTTGATTTGCAATGGCGTGGTCTCGGCGACACCCATAATGACTTTGAATTTATACCAGTAAGCTGCAAATCCGGTATCGGTCTTCTTGGCCTTTGATTCGAGGGCTTGAGCGATTTTGCCAATTTCGGTATTCATACCCGTCGTGGTGATAACTACTCGGGCTCTTCCTTTTGTGACTTGGGCACCAGAGAAGACCATACTGAGCCGATCACTATATGTTCAAGTCAGCATCTGGTCTTTTGTAAGACTAGATAGATTTACTGACCCAACGGGACAATCCTCTTCGTCGACAGGATCCGATTGTTTAGCCACAGGCAGAGATTCACCCGTCAAGAAAGCTTCATCACATTCCAAATTACTACAATGACCTTCAAGTACTCGACCATCGGCAGGAACGATATCACCATTCTTGAGCAGAACCAAATCACCGGGAACCACTTCTTCAACGGCGATCACCTTGGTTGTACTCTCTCGGCCATCTGAAGATCGGACAACAGTAGCTTGGGGTGCACCAACCGATTCAAGATTTGCTACCGTCTATATTTGAGGAATTCCATGGTCAGTACGAATTTTTGAACACTTTGGATAATGCTTACTCACCTTTTCAGCTTGCCATTCCGTGTATGTTCCTACGGTGACATTCAATACGACTAAAGCACCAATAACACCACCACTGATCCAATCCATTGTACCAAATGAGACCGCCATCGCAGCGACTATACAGTTCATGAGATGTGTGGTCAGTTTGGCAAACGCTGATCTGGTGATAAATTCCGCCTTTGTGAAACAAATCTAAGAGATTGATCCATAAGCGTCCAAAGGTACTCACTCAAAATGACCGTCATGGCATTCCCGATCTGTCGAAGTACGATATTGAAAATACTGGGCTTCTTGGGTGGTTTCAACCTGTTTGGTCCATGTTGTTCTAATCTCTTCTGTACATCAGATTCCGATAAACCTTTGTTGGCATTCGCTCCAAGGGCATCTAGGACTTTTTGTGATGGAGCTGTATGAGGTTTGAACGGTAGTGATTGGGATGTAGCTGTCGCTCCCGTATCGGCTCGAGAGATCCCTTTCTCAGCATTACTACTATCGAGATTGTTGTTCGTCTTTGTCATATATTTCTCTGTTGTCATCATATATTATACGATTGATTGGTCCTGATTAGAAGAAAAGAGAAAAGAGAAAGAGAAAGAAAAAGGGGATAAAACCCCTTTCGATCATCAAGTTCACATCTATATATATCATTTCCATATCGACCGGTGGCTGGGAACTCAGTGTTGTAGCATCATTTCCGGACCGAAGAAATATGTGTATGAATATAATTTTGCCATGAGTGCCAAGAAGCCAAGCTTGAGTAAATGGGTAAGCCTTATGACATAAACAAGTGAATCCAAATTGTTATCAGACTATATTTGGCTTCAACCTCTGATGATCCGCCGCGATCAAAGCCTGAAAAGTCTCAGGAGGATAGATAAGATGGGTATCCAGAATAAACTCTTGGCACGTTCAACAACGCACGGTGGTAAATCTCATTGGGTAATCGAGCAGAAGGAAACCACGAGTCCGGGCATAAAGAGGGGTTGGAGGTCTTGGCATCTCGTACAACGTGTGATGCTGTTCTTCTGGACCGAGTGGAAAGGATCGTATACAAGCATAGGAAAGTATTAGCGGGCCCTCGGTGGCCTTTCAAGCGGCATATGGCCAGGGGAAAGAAAGTGAGATGGATGACGTAGACAGTTGGGTTCCTGGCAATGACGAGGTTTCGATTCTTGGCATCAGCTGCGGAACAAGGGGGGACTGCCGGAAGAACAGAGAGGGCTCCCGATTGACCAAATCAGGCTCATACTTTGCTGGAATTATCAGTCTCACCGGTCCACAACCCACTTCGGCGATGCCCGCAGAAGTATCCAGCATCATGACCTTTCGCCGAGCTGAGATTCTGCGATGTACGAGTATCGGGTAAACAAATGATTTGTCGTCTAGAAATAGAACCAGATCACTCAATCTCGAGTGGTATATGGGTTCATGAGCTCACATAGATAAAGCAGCTGGAAATGGAGTTTCCCGAAAGTGGACCGTCAAGAATCGCCACCACTCCCCGATCAGATCAGATCAGCAACGGGAACCCAACTTCGGCGGACAAGGGGAAAAGAAAGGCGGACGGTCAACACAGACCAAAGAATTTACAGGCTTGTGATAGATGTAGGACTAAGGTGAGTAGCTCGAATCTCAAGGCTGAGGTATTATGTTAATCGTTGCGTCTACTTCCTGTGACAGAAAACGAAGTGAGCTCGGTATCTTTCGATAAATAAGAATATACCATGTTCTGATTAGATTTCAGGTGTGAACCTCTAGACACCCGACGAGACTTATGTCAAGCATGCAACTCTGCCTCTCTTACATGTACCTTCGACCTACCTTTAACGGCTTCACGGACGAAGCGTATACGAAATGGACTATATCAGTCTCATGGATCAATTTGGTCAATGGACGATACCGCACGTAGTCCGAGAGGTTTGGAACACAATGACGAAAGGATGATGTACATGGATAGGGCAGACAGCGAGTTGAGGCAATCTACTCCTACTGTTATACCTAGAGCTAGGAGTGTATTGGGCTTGACACCTTTGAGGGCGACGTCCACACGGAGAGAAGGTAATTTCCCCCCGTCCGTCCGTGATACCACGCATCCATGCTAATCCCATTTTCCATTGCAGGTCCAACTTCGATATCCTATATCCTCCATTCGACTCCAACACTACCAATAGCCTATCTTGCAGAGTACGATGAACACCACAATCTATCCATGATTCTAACGCCCCCTGACTCGGGGAATGGTTATATGCAAGTCACTACTGCTAATCGTCCTTCTTCAGATTCTTCAGAGCCTCCATCCCATGTCATCGAAGCCCTCAGATCACCAAGTTGGACAGAGCTGGTCAATCGACTGGTGGAGACTTTCTTAGTGCACGTTAGTTCGCTGATACCGATTGTCACAAGGGAAGATATGCCCGAGGTCACTCAGACTCTGTGTCATGCGATGGCTGCGGTCGCGGCTGCTAGGCGTAATTGTCCTAAAGAGATATTCGATTGTCTAAATTATATAGTCGCACGGGAGATGCATGAACAAGGTGAGTTCGCTGTCCAGGGAACAAATTGGAACTGATATTCGTTTCATCTAGATACGTTGAGTGATCAAAGTCGTCAAAGCGTCCAAACGCTTCTAGTTACTTGCTTGGTCGATGAGCTAGCGCTGCAAAGTGGGGCGGCGGCATCAGAAAGTGTATCACGGACGAGACTGGCTGGAGCTATCAGATTGGTAAGTGCCTCGAACCCTTACGGTCGAGCTCCTTCCTTTGCATGGAAACGAATCAAGCTCACGATGATTGACTAGGCACAAGATCTTTCGATGGACCAGTCGGACACAGGATATCCTGATGCCGAAGCGGATCGTAGGATATGGCAATGCGCGGTCATTCTGGATCAGTGGTCAGTATTTCGTATTCTCACTCACCTCACATAAGAGGCTCATGAATCTTTAGGAACGCAGCACGTACAGGCGTTCGACCTATAATACCGTCCCAATCTCTACCATCTGATGTTTCCGATATACCTGGCAGGAGGGAAAATACGTTCTTTCATCACCTGTTCACACTTACCCTTATTCTTTCGGATATCCTGATCAAGATATATGGGCCTATTGGTATCAACCGGACAAAGAACCAGGAAATACAGGACATTCGGGTCAAATTGTTGAGGTGGAAAGAGGAATTACCTCCTATTTTGACTTTCAATGGGGCTTGGTCTAGCTTACCTGCAGGTAAGACATATTTCCAATTCTTTTACCTTCTATATTGTCACTCACCTCTGCGGTTGAATTGATTTAGGCATCCTATATCTCTTGCATACGACTGTCACATTTCTTTTTTACCGACCTTTTATGCGTTGGTCATTCATTTGCCCGTCTCACATTGAGTTATCGCTCGACATCCCAGTGTGGGTAAATCTCAACCCAGCTACGAGACACGCACTGGAATGGGCAACGAACCAAGATGAACTTTGCGATTTACTACTTTTCGGTCCATACGCCTTGGGTCTCATGGGTCTGGTCCAATATCACTCATACGCCAGGCGCAGAGAATGGGATGGTGTAGTTATATTGGAGAAATTCAGAGAAACTACCAATAGATGGATAGAAGGTTGGGGAGAAGGTAGAATGCCTTTACAGAGTGCTGTGAGTAATTGTATCTCATCCGGTACAACGGTCATTATCATGATATGTGCTGATTCTGGAATGCTTGGTATAGCAACTACAAGTAATATCCTTATTGTATTCCTGCGCTCAGAAAGCCTCACAAGAGGGATTCACATCTTACGACCCAGTTGATACCTCCCGAAGGGGATTGAATCCCATTCCAGGGGTTTTAAATAGATTACCAGAAACGGTTGTTCACGGGGTAACATTTTTAAGAGATCCGACTCACCCTAAAGGAGGTGTCTTGGTAGCTACCCAAAAGGCCGCTATGGAGATTAAGGATCTGCCGCCGGATACAGTCATTATTGGTCGTCATCCCAATCCTGGTTCTGCGCAATTACCTGATTTATCGGCTATATTGGGTTCAGCACCGACTACTACCAACCTATCTTCCTCTTCGGGGCTACAAGCTGTATCATCATCAAACATTTCGTTCAATACGGCGAACATGAACATGAATACCGCGGGTGATGGAGGGATTACGATGTCAACGCCAGGTTGGGATGCTATTGTGTCTAATTTGAACTACCCATTAGGTAGTAATCCGGATGCGAATTGATATAGGGATGTATTCTATCGTTGTATATAATCAATGAATGATGTCCCATCCGATTGAATCAGCATGACATACGATAGTCAAGTCATACCGCTTGCTTCAAACCCCAATGATAATCATTCTACACGGTATTGGAACGTGCATAACAAAACAATTGGACTGTCAAGAGCGAGCTACACCCAAATGGAGATCTATGTTATGATTCAAGATGCTATTTACTTTAAAGAGTATACCTAAATTCCAATAGTTCTTTGTCCGTTTTGTCCTGATATCTCTCTGGATTCTCAATAATCGGGATATCCGTATGACCTTCTCCGGCCAACTTCTCTGCTGACTCGACCGATCCATTACCTTCGATCGGGTTGGCATTTTTGTTTCCACCACGAGCTAATCTATCTCGTCGTTTGTTCTCTGCTATGTACATAAATCTCAAAGCGATGGAACCGGCAGAAGCGAACACCATACAGACTATAACGGCGATCCATGTTGATCGATATTTGATAGGTTTTTCTTGAGCGAAAACGAGACTGAAAAGTGACATTTCATCAGCAAGTCGTTTTCGTAGATGTGATCAAACATGACTTACTACGACGCAACGATGTTACCGACATTGTAACCTACAAAAATGAATCCCGAAGTAACTCCTTTTTTGGTGGCTCCTGCTGTGTTTGCTGAAGCCAAAGATAGGAGAAGCTGTGGATGGAGATGGGGCAATTAGCATGTGTAATACAGGTTCATATTTACTTGAATGAGATTAGACTCACGACGTAAGGAGCACCGAAACTTGCTACCAGGTAATAACCAATCAATGGACCGACAGTGGGATGCCATGGTGCAAGCCATCTGACCCGTCCGAAACGTGATCAGCAAATAGCTGCAAGAGCATTAGGACAATAACACTCACACTACCAAAGCACCGACTACTACAGGTATACAACTAACAGGAAGCAACTATGATGTCCAATCATCAGCCATGATCTTACAATTTTGTCGAATCAATCGAAACAAGGGAACTCACCAAAGTCCTTATATTCTTATACTTATCAGCAAAGTACGAAAAGAAAGCAATGGTGACAACGGTAACGAAACCACCAGGGACAAGTAACGCAGTAGATTGTAAACTGCTATATCCAAAACCAGAAATGATCCTTGCACCGAAAGCAGTCACTGAACCATTGCAAATGTAAATCGCTGCTCCCATTAAAAGGTATAACCAAGACTTGATGTCTAACACAGCTTCGAGTATTTGTCGGGGTTTGATTGTCTGTTGTGTATTTCCCCATGGGTTCTCTTCGAACCTCTTGATCAGAATCTGTTTCTCCTCTTCGGTGAAGTATCGACCTGGTTTTAGGGGGGAATCAGGTATGAAAAAGTAGATGACGAAACCCCACGCGATAGTTAGAGATCCGCAGAAGTAGTACATTGATTTCCAAGGGTGAGAACCGCCTGTCTTGCCTAGACCGATATTGATCAATGCTGAGAACATACTGAAAACCTATTTCACGAAATTATCGCAATCAGCTAAGTACATTTACTTTACAACGAGGGGAGGGGAGTGGGGCATGTAATACGTACACCGGTGGCGGAATAGAAGAAACCGATTCGTTTAGCTTGTTCTTGAGGTTTCCACCATAGAGCACAGACAGCTACGAACGCTGGGGATACGGCTGACTCGACGAAGCCCAATATCACTCTTTGAGCAACGAAGCCAGGGTAGTTGTGGCATACCACCGTAAGGATACAGACTAATCCCCAGATCACCACGCAGACAGCAGCCGTTTTAGCAAGGGGGAGTCGAGCGAATAAGAGACCCATGGGTAAGACCTAAACCATCATCTATCAGCTACGTAGCAAGGCATATAGAAGATGGTAGAATAACGCTCACAGCAACGATATATCCATAATAAAAGGCAGCCGTAGCTGTACTGTACCGAGTAGTATATGTGACACCGTTGATCGTTCGTGTCAGGTCCTATTCATCATACAAATATCAGTTATGTGAACATGTGAATAGGAGTGAAGTGTGAGTGAAGTGAGAATACACTCACAAGGTCTTTGAGAATACCATAAACAGCCGCGGTACCCAAAACGGACTTGTCGTAATATTGCAGACCATAAGTGATCAACATGATGGGTAAGAGCAATCGATCGATCTTTCGGACTACCCTCTTCTCGGCTTCTCGGAGGCGTGCAGCCTCACTTGAATCGACTGAGCTCATTCCTGGAGTTGAGCGAAGTGCGACGCTTCGAAGATTCTATATTCTTGTAAAAGTGCTTTTTTTAAGGTCCCGCAGATATGACTGAATGGTCGGCCGGTTTGCCCAATCGGTTCCTCGTCTTTTCTCAAGGAGGGTTTACGAGTCTTGATCACTACGTCTCCTTTATATGCCACGCTTCTGAGACGTTACGTCTGCTCAAATCAAATGAAGTACCAAAAAATTGGATAACCACAAGTATGAAAACATAGATTAGTTGAGATTGCGCTATTCCGATCGACCATCCGGATCTGAACACGGAGCTGATTTTGCATTTTTCATGTCCTTCTTTGGTTGGTGGAGGTCATACAGAATTACGTTTGACTCGCTCTGCTCACGCTTATGACATACACATTCATTTCTGCACAGACAGGAACAGAAAGCACGAGCTCAGGGAAATCCGCGATTTACCCTCTACCAAAACATTTGATAACAATTCGGAGCTCGGATGAACGAGATATTGCGTCTACAAGTGGCATATCCTCACATCCGAGATGCGAAGATCACCACATATATGCTTATGAAGGATGCATCCGGACCTGCGAAAACATCATTTGTAACAATCGGCAATTTGTAAATAGAGCTAGAGACGATGATGAACATGGCGTGCTGCTCTCTTCCTTGTGTAGAAGTCATCCCACGAGGGAAACTCTCGGAGAGGGATTTGTGGAACCATGTTGTCGGAAGTGGATTTTCGTAATTATTTCAGATATGCGTTGTAGGAAATGATATCGAGGTATAAAAGTCTGTCAACCATTTCTGCGGAGTGGGACAGATAAAGTATTTCTGTATACATATGTACTTACTGAAGATCAAGTCATATCGTCCTTCCTGCAAAATGGCCATCTCCTACCCAATTCCCAAATGGGATCGACCCGCTCCAACCTCAGCCGACCTAAATTGGGCGGACCTTACTGAACTTCCACTCGACCTGTTCGATGCCCCAGAGGGTAAATTGGAACTAGTCAGGAGGGTGAAGCACGCATTAGAAGTTGAAGATTTAGGCTTTTGGTCAGTTACTAATACAGGTTTCTCGGAAGAGGAGATCGAACATCAATTCGCAATTGGACAAGCGTTCTACAACCTGCCGTTGGAAGAGAGGAAATCAAATAGTATTGACGCTAAGAATGGAGGCTACTTGGGCTATAGAGCGGTGAGTGCTCCTTAGAGAATATAGATTGCAATGTAAGCTAAATTTGCGAGTCATCAGGCGTACGAAAGGACAATTAACGGAACGGACGTATTGGACAACATGGAATTACTCAATGTACCGAAATACACTAAAGATTTCGCCAATACCCCAAGACATGAAATCATAAAAGCTCATGAAGCTGAAATATCCGATTTTCACAGAAGATGTTGGTACGATGTCGCCAGAAAGCTGTTCATCCTTTTTGCTCTGGCGTTGGAATTGCCAGAAAATTATTTTGTGGACAGACATGATTATGAGAAAGTCAGCCAGGATCATTTGCGATACGTGAGTACCCTTTTTCCTGTATATGAATCATTGGGACTGATAAATAAATCCTGTGGTAGATGATGTACCATCCTAGATCTGAAGAAGATGATGCGAAGTGTAATAATCTCTGGTCATGGGCGCATACAGATTATGGTTCTTTGACTTTACTTTTCTCGCAAACTGTTTCTGGGCTTCAAGTGAAGTTTGCAGATGGCACTTATAGAGATATCAAACCTAAGAAGGGATCAATAGTGGTAAATGTTGCTGATACATTGAGCTTCATGACGAAGGGTGAGTTTGACAGTTCAGCCAGAACGAGCAAAAAGATTTCTGATCAGGAATGATCATAGGTTACTTAAGGAGTACCATCCACAGAGTTACCAGACCACCACCAGATCAAGCTCACATCCAGTAAGCCAGCTGCCACCCAACCACCTCCCGCTTCTAAGCTGACCCTTTACACTTCCAGCCGAATTGGTGTCTTATACGGCTGTCGGCCAAATGACGATGTGCCTGTCGTCGTTGCTCCCTCACCACTACTCGAACGACTAGGTTATCTGACACCTGAAGATAAAGTTGCTGATGAGAAGAACGCAGTTACGGCAGGGGAATACGTAGCAGCTCGGGTCAGAGCAGTACACGGTGCCAACACTTATGGTAAGGCCCCCGGAACGAAGTTCAAGCATGGCAATCTCGAGGTATTGGAAAACTTCGGTGAAGTCAAGAACGGCTCGGGGGTTTCTATTTGATTGTTCTTTAGAATTTGTAGTCTCCATATCGCTTTGCATGTATCCAGTATGTCTCCGAATGAAAGATAGTCGTCATTTCCCGATAGGGCAACTCGAATTCGAGGAAGTCAGTCTGGACCTTCAAGGACTACTGTGGAATTTAAGCCAATTCGTCAATTTGGGACTTGTACTTCTATGCTATATCATGGTATAAGCTACGTGATGTAAAATTTCACGAAAGAAGGCAAGGCGATTGAGTTCTTCCTCATTGCATGACCAGAGAGGATCTATCAGAATAAGGGTTGATTATAAGAGTCACATCTGTATGTAAGTACCTCGGGCTGAATGATAGAAATTATACGAATTATCCTACTTCCCCTCGGACATCCAATCTATACAATCTAGATCACCTCGCTTTTCGACCCCTTACCTCACTCGATTAAGCCTTGTCCGCCTTGACTGGTTTATCAGGGATCAAGAACCACCAGATACACTGAATCATTCTAAACCCAGCTAAAGCTCCGAGAGCCGCAGCTTGACCACCTCCATCTAAGATCGCTCTCGATACGAATGCTCCGACGAAGACTGCAAATCCACCTGCTATTCTGATATCTCTGGACGGAGTGTATTTGAAGGCGAATAACAGGGGGTCGTTAAAGATCTCCACCCACTATACAGGTGATTGGAAAATATCAACTCGAATTCAACAGAGCAGCGAGTATTGCTTGGGAGATTGTTATGGAATTGAACGTACAGTAGTCGTCAACACGACAGTGGTGTTCATAGGACTGGCGACACGCTGGAATGGAATGGAATGAATATCAGCATAGCGTTCAATCGACAGAACAATTACACAGACTCACCTTTCCAACGATACCTTGTATACCCATAGTAGCAGAGATGAAAGCCAGCGCAGTCATTCCTAGCGGATTAGTCCATGAAGGATCCCCACGATATCTACAATCTCATGTCGATTAGTTCATATCCCCCTGATACACAATAATTACGTGTTTCTTCCAAGCGATATAAACAAGCGAACTCACGTAGCAATTCCATCCTGACCACAATAATGAGCCGCAAGCGAAGCGGCCATAGCCAACAAAGCCTGTATGAACGTAGCAAGTACCAACCATGTTCTCCTCCTCGCACCGATCTTATCACCTAATCTACCTAAACTTGTTCCTATCCAGAAACTCAGTAAACTGGTCAAAGCTTGTTGATCAGGTTTCTGAAATCCATATGTTCTTTCTCCTAATGGTGAGAATGTCCTAGCTATGGCTAAACCCATTTGCGCTACGTTTCCGGTTTGGAATCCACACCAAATATAACATGCTGTGAAAGAAGGTGAGGATGTAAGACCTGTCAAGAAACATGCGTATATCGATATTAGATTGGTCGAGTTGGGCGCATCGATCAGGTTCTGAAATCTTGTTACGACATGCTGCGATATAGGGAGGGATTGATTGGTCGGAGTTGGAGTGGTGGAGGAGGAAGCGGAAGGCGAATCTTTGGTAGTGGTGGGCAGCGTGTCCGCCATGGCGACCATGGATAAAATGTGCTTGTAAGGATGCGCTTGCAGGGCTATAGAGAGAAAGAGCTGACACAGAATCGATGATTGTATATACACAAAGGATGAAGAGATGCGATGGATGAGAAGATTGATGAAGCTCGCCAAGAGCTCCTCTTTTTAACTTTCCTTTCGAACAAGCCTGGTCTTGTTGACGCAGCGACAACAGATCATGCAGTTTTGTAATGCCTATTAGGAATATCTGTAATACCTGCACACGCTCCTCCCAGAACATTACAAAATTCACATAAGTGAGTAACCCGAAAATTTCGGCAAACCTTGCCGTAAGGTCCGGATCCAATCTGCAAATGCTGACGTGCTTTGACGATCATCGAAATTATCTGGAACAGCTTGCTGTTTCAATGGAGTCAGTTTATGAGATATCTATGCATCTATAGGTTTGCCACCTCTTTCTGTCAGTCTATGTGTTCTGTTCTCCCCCGTGATGGATCACTCTAATGTAGGTATTCCCGAAGATAAAGGCGGGTTCGTAGCTGGACCGCCCTCAGCATCTCTCTCTTCTTCTTCCAAATCGTCATTTATTGGATGAGTTTTATAGGCTCCTATACCCAACAACAGAGATACAAAACCTAATCCACCTACCACTGCCAGAGTTGTGAACGCAGCTCTACAAGCTACTACATAAGCATTTATCGCCTTTGCACGCAGCTCAGGCTCGAGGCTGTTCAAATACGATAACGATTCCCTTATTGCTCTGATGGTTCTCTTTGAGCCTTTCCCTGTGATATTTGATCGGAGTTGATGCAGTAAGACATTCTGAAGTACAGCTTGAGAAGTTGAAATTCCAATGACGCCGCCCAATGAACGAATCAAGAAGACCATCGAACTTGCCGAAGCATGTTCTGCAGTCCCGGATAATCAGTGTGAGAAGCTGTAGCAATCCTCTTTTGGTTTGCATTGGTTGATGTACTTACCTGTACCGGCCATATCCAAAACGTTCATCAGGCTCGATATGAACCCTATACCCATTCCGAGATGCACCCAGATTAGATGAACACCAAATTGCAATTCGCTTTTCCCATTATTATCTTCAAAACTCAAAGCTAGGAGAGCGAGGGTTCCACTAAACAAGATGAAAGCGCCGAGCCGTTGAGTGATAGAGGCATGTTCTCTGAATCGGTGTAGGAATATCCCAGTCAACACTGAACCGATAGGTGCCGAAAGAGTAGGATATAGTAATCGCCTGGATGCTACTGATGCTGTAGTCAGAAGGGTGGATTGGAAAAATAGGGGAATCAGGTATAAGGACTACCGAGACGTTCGGGCGATCAGTATTGCTACTTTTTATATATTGAGATTGGGGAAAACCTACACCGAAGATAGCCATTGATGCGAAGAAATTAAACAAGACCATACTGGTCATATGTCTATCGGCCAATAAATTGAGAGGTAACACAGGTAAAGGAGCTTTCTTCTCGTGTCGGAAGAATGCCAAGGTAGATATAACAACTCCGGAAAGAGCGACAGGGATCAAAGGACTTTTCCAGGGTATTTCATGTCCACCAAGATTGGTTACAATCAACAAAAGCGTAATTGCAGTCATCTACATCAAGGTGTTAGCCAAGTTCGTGATTGCTGTAATATGAGAAATGCCACTGACGATCAATCCACTTCCGAAGTAATCAATATCGCTGGCTCCTATTTTACCTCGTTTTTCACCCTCTCGCAATTGTTGTAATTTTGGTCTCACTTTCGCCGGGAAAACCGTCATACCGAATACTCCAAGTGGCACAGGAACGAAATACGCGAATCGCCAACCTATCGTGTCCGCCATGAATCCACCTAGAGTCGCACCAAATGCAGCTCCCATCTGTGCAGAATGCGCAATCAGCATGTTAACGCGGGTGAGAAATAGTATATTGTTGTTACACACCCCGAAAATGGTATTGTTGAAAGCCTGATATAACGGCCTGAGTCTAGAAGGAAGGATGTCCCAAGTGACAGCTTGTGCACCAGTAATGAGACCAGCACCTAGCAGAACGAACATTGTCAGTCAAATTTTGGCCACATGACGAGGTTTGAGCTCATGTATTCACCTCCGATACCACAAATTACTCGAGCAGCTATCATCTGACCCAAAGATTTACTCAAGCCACACAACAGACATCCCAAGGTGAAAATTATGACGGCGAACAGGTACACTGTCGTTCGTCCAAATAGATCGGATGCTCGTCCATAAAGCTAGATCGAGCGAGATTTCTGTTAACTCAAGTCCTAAGGCGTCGGTTAATATCCTACTCACAGGAGACAACGCGGTTGACACGATCAGATAGGAAGTAGCCACCCAAGCTATATTATCACTTGCGTGAAACTCTGCACCTATCGATGATTGAGTTGAGGCAGCTATAGTACTTTCGAAAGCAGCAAGTAATGTATTCGATAATAAAGCTAAACCAAGGTAACAAATGTTCCCATCAGTTGTTCAACTTGTGCTGGAACGGCCTAGAGTGAACTTACCAGGCATAACTAGGAAATAATCCAATCTGGACATGAACCCAGGTTCTTCCCTCTTATGTCTTGCTTTGGACAGCAAGGCCGTCCGCTCAGACATGAAGGATGCGGACATCGAAGGAGGAGGCTCGCTCTCATGTTCGTGGTTTGCCATATTGTCGACTCTCTCTATCTCTTATTCCTCTAGGTCTCTTTTCTCAGTCGACAGTGGTGTATACAGGTCGGATCGGTAGATGTCCTTCGATATTATTTATATTCTCTCCACAGAGGAGGAAGTCGGATGATGTGCAGTAGGTGTGGAGCGATGATCGATTATGATGAGTAGTGAGAATACTGATTATGATGTCGAGATGATCAATAATTGCATGATCTGTCTATCCTTCTTCTTCTGGGTTTTTCTTTGATGTTCTGACGTTATTGATCACGCGAAATTAAGAGTCGGAAATTTGATCAAATACAGATATCTAAGTAGCTGACAGTTCTCTCGGCTACCTCAAGCCAATCTACCGCAGTGGTGATATCAGGAACTGTTATATAATCAATTGGGGTGAGATATACACCTCTTAAAAATGACAGTAGCAGAGGTAACCAAGAGTATCTCCGGTCTCACATCAATTCATTCACCCCGAGGCTGATTGCTCCACCTACGTACGTGCACCTTCCAAGGCTGCATCCTTACCGTATTTACAGGACCTCCAGATGTCAAAATGACAATATTTCATCTCTGTACCTTCTCAAGCGAAGGAAAATTCGAGTATGGAGCGAAAAAATCAGTTGCGTTGAATCACGACATCTGGCTTACCCTTCAATGTCAAATTGGTTATACGTCGGTCATGACCGCCAATCTCAGGGTGGTGATAAGATCTTCGAGAATAGGTCCTTTGGGATTTGCTTCCGACATCGGTACTTCAGTCACCTCCGAAAGGGATCCGGTAAGTTAGGTAATGCCAGCACACAACTAGTTTGTGCGAAAGCAGATAATTCGTGGGTGAGAGTCGACCAAAAACCCAAAATGACAGCTAGACATCGATCGAAGTACTACTCGCGTAGCTGTCCCCTTCAGTTGGTTCAACCAGACAGTCATACCCCGCAATCATCATGTCCGCTTCCACTCAACGAAAAGATTTCTCCCTCGATGGTCTATTCGGGGTGAAAGGGTTAGATGTGGTCATCACAGGTGCAGGAACGGGAATTGGTAGGTCAAAATGATACATGCATGGTGGAATAAAGCTCAGAGGGCCATCGACTCCTCAGGTTTGTATATGGCAAAGGGTTTTGCCGTCAATGGAGCTATAACACATATTGTTGGACGCAGACAAGCCAAGCTGGAAGAAGCTAAAGAGACGATATTGCAACTCAACCCTAATGCTCAAGTTGTCATGTACGTTCTGCCTTTATCTTACACAAATTGATACCCTGAGATGTTACCATGGTTAATCAGGTATGCTGATAGTCCTTACCCCTAGACATGCAGCAGACATCTCATCCCGATCTGAAGTCGATGCGCTTGCCAAATCACTCAAGAAAATAGACGTTCTCATCAATTGCGCAGGAATAGTACTACCTGATCCACCATGTACCCATCTCACTCCCTTACCAGAGCTTCAAAAAGCCTTACTCGCTTCACCTCCCGAAACGTGGTCTCAAACATTCTCGGTGAACGTTGAAAGCGTCTTTTACCTTTCAGTCTCTGTATTACATCTTTTGGCGGCTGCTCCAGATGGAGGAAGGATGATAAACGTCTCGTCAATTGGTTCGACAATGTCTGATCCGAACACTCATCAACCGGCTTATCAAGCTTCCAAAGCTGCTGTGAATCACTTGACGAGGTTGTTGGCTAGTAAATTTAGGGAACACGGTGTGAGGGTTAATGCTATTTCTCCTGGTACGTTGTTGGCCTCACACTTCTTTACTTTGTCACCTATTTAGCATGATGAAGAAGTCATGCGATGTGACACTGATTCGTGCTGCTGTATCATCGTAAACCAGGTTACTTCCCTTCCCAGATGCAAAATCCGAATAATCCCAATGGCATGTTAGCGAGATCCAAGGAATTGGTGCCATTGAAAAGAGGAGGTGAAGAAGAAGATGCAGCAGGAACGGCACTCTGGCTAGCAAGTAGAGCAGGTAGTTATGTGGACGGTCAGGTTATACCTCTGTCCGGCGGGAGAGATTGGGGGTATTGATTGGATCTTGATGAGTTCCAAATTACTTGTCGTATGCATATATGTCTGAAAATCAATCTCGATTCATGCATACTGTTGATCCCGGGCGATCATGTGACCTCAAGCATCAACTGTTTAGTCCTGGTATCATATGAGACATCCTGCTAATACCCTAAGGCAGTTGCAAAAGTGGGACCATCGATCAGCATGCGTCATGCCTTTTGGATTGAAATCCCGATCAGCTCAAACGGTACCATGTATTGTACAACACCAACTCCGAGAACAGACTCGCACGCAATCATGAGATATACCATGCACCTTGTCTGGTACAGAACGTGTGATTGACGAGTCATCGCGTCATGTCGATCAGGTCCGGCTCCGAGAATCCGGGAGTTCACTCCGAGAAAATTATGGTCAACTCAAATCTCACTTTTCTTTACCTCCGAGACGACATGTTTTGGGCTTTCGTCATACATTGCTCGGGTTTGCGTATATGCATATAGATTTTTGACCTGTCAGATCCTGAAATGGATATTGAACATTTTCGTCGGACAATTACACCCTCAGAAGGTCACTATGCTGAGTGGTAACCTACTGGCCGTTTTTGGGCTCTGCGCTACTGCCCTCGCTATACCATCTCAAATCCCATTTTCATCGATCGAACTCATTAAGGAGATAGATACTTGGGCATTGAATCCTAATGGAGATGCAGCTGTCATTCGAGTCAAGAGTGGGTAAGTGGTCTTCCCAACATCGGAGGATAAGATATTGAACGTCGTTATAATTTACTGCAGATCTCAACACGAGCTTCACCTTCTCGCTATCAATGCCCAGTTCACTGTACCATCAGTCTCATATGATGCAGCAAATGCTCAGGCTAGGTATACATTCCTAGATGACCAGACGATTCTGACTGCCTCGCCCACGTCCGAGGGTCAAGAAGGAGTATGGGATTTGACCACTCAGATACTCAACTCCACGACAATTCCACCGGCTTACCCACCTTCAGCTAGCAAGCCCGCGGAGTAATTTTGAGGAGCGATCTGAA
Source organism: Kwoniella mangroviensis CBS 8507 (assembly GCF_000507465.2). Classification (NCBI taxonomy): domain Eukaryota; kingdom Fungi; phylum Basidiomycota; class Tremellomycetes; order Tremellales; family Cryptococcaceae; genus Kwoniella; species Kwoniella mangrovensis. The sequence goes on along the minus strand of NW_027062534.1, from coordinate 1,082,899 downwards.
AGAGCTGGTGCACTCTGCTCAAGCGAGTGTACTAACTGTGGTGCTTCCTGAAGACCTCGTCCTAATTCAAGTGGCTCAGCACGAAGAGGGATGGGCGATTAAGGGAGAACCACAATTAGTGAAGCACAAGAATTTGGTGAGCACATACAGTCCTCATTTGATTCGAAAAGACCTGCAAGCTGATGGGAGTGCTGTACGATGATGTAGAAGATTGAAGGTGTGACTAGTAATGGTACGCATTTAGCGTATTCCGCAAGCAATCATACCGCTTCATTCGTATGTTCCCAATAACATCAGTTTTTGAGTAACACAGATGAGCTGATGTGTGAATCACACAGATTTACTTATTCGACCTTCATGATACCTCCTCGTCTCCGGTATTACTTCGTCACTCCACCAAATCTCAGTTGATTGCACCAACGTTCGGCAATGATGAGCACATCGCTTGGTTGTCAGATCGTCAATTATGGTTATCTACTGGAAATGATGAATGGGAAGTTCCATTGGACTTTGATCTCTTCCCTGAGAAGATCATTGTGAGTCCCCTATTCTAGACTCAGACAATACTTGATGGCTGATATCCGATGTGGCCTCGCAATAGTTCTCAAAAGACGGAAAAGCGATATACCTTCTTGCGCCTCATGACGATCAGCAATCCCTATTCCACCTCTGGACGCCGTCCAAGTCTGCAACAAAACCAATAGCGCCGGTCAGGATCCCGTCGAACGGTACCATACACTCCGCCATCCATGTGGGGACTACACCACTTGATCATGCCCATTTGATAGGTATTAAGAGTGATTCGGCGAAAAGCGAAGGAAAGGAATTATGGGTGATCAGTCATTCGCCTCATGAGGATCCGACGTATAATTATGAGAATATCAGATTGACATACTTCACTTGATTGTGCCATGTATGACTGTGTCTATGACTGTGACCACTGAATCCACTGTGATGTGTATTGTATTGTTGCGCTTGGATCGTAACCATCATTCAGCGCATCACCAAGCGAACAATGCGTCACAGATTGTTGGCGCAATGGCGCAATGGCCACCCATCGATCAGCAATCCAATTAACTGGAAAGAGAGACAGACACTACTAACATCGATCAGTGCTCTATCTTATCCTCTTGATATCCTCTTCCGCCTTCGCATGGTAAAAGCTCGTTCTCACGGGCACTCAAAACACCACGCACTGTACTGAGGCAATAAGAAGATCCACCCTCTGAGCAAGTTTGGAGCGAGCCTTGACAGCCCATTGTCCGCCTCTATAAAGCTGATGGTCTTCGTCAATTCTTTCCTTTAGATCTTGAGTCAATTCTCACATATCGCCTTGGGATAATGACAATCCAATCGACCGAACCCTCATCCACCGACGCCCTACCTTCCGGTTCTACCCATGGACCGTCGGAAGCTTTACATAGTTGGAACCAGTACACTTCGACCTTCCAGCTCTCCACCATGGAACCATTGGAGTCCATAAGACACCTCATCTTTCAAATTCTCATTGACGAGATCTCTCTCACTCTCATCAGAGTATCCAAGCATTTCTACGATACCATCACTCCGAGTTTGTATCAAGTCGTCGAGCTAGATAAAAACAATACACACAAGGTGTTTTGGGGAATGTTAATCCAATTGAAAGAGAAGGTGGATAATCCCAATCCCAGTCCGAATCAATCCAAGACATCTGCGGAGAGTACTGGTAAGAAGAAAGAGAAGGAGAAGAAGAATTGGAAAATTGGAGAAAGGAAATTGAACCTACTGAAGATGATTCAATATATCACCTTTGAAGATTCTCAAAGTGTCGATAAATTCTTCAAGAAAGTCAAAATTTTCGATTCGGTCAACCATCTCAATGGTTTAAAAGAATATCAACGAATCCTGACTTCAGTCAAACATGTAAGGTTTGGTAAAGATTTAGTCGGATCATCATCAACCGATTTTACAAAACTTCGACGATCGTTCTTCGATAGAATAACAGATTATGGACTTGTAGATTACCTTGAAGAAATCATGTTTCATGCTCAACCTCTTTCGATCTGTCTGGAATGGCCAAGAACATGGGAAAGGGACGAAAGGTATTTGGATGTTGAAGATGATAATGATCTTTTCGAACCTACCTTGGCTTATGCAATTGATGATATTCTTGAAGAATTGATCAAACATAATGGCAAAGGTAACAAATTCAAATTTCGAATTCACATTCACTCATTCTACTTTCACGAAGCTATTTATATCTTGTACGAATTCCCCTTGGATTACGGGATGATCTTTGATTTGGATGATAAACCAGGCGAAGGTACTGTTCACGATTTGATTCACGAGGTTTGTTCACATTACCTCTGCAGCGACTTCAAAGGGAAGCCCAAGATTAAATACTTGATATGGGAGATAGATGGAAGGTTTGAAAGAAGAATTGAAAATTGAATTCACTGGGGTTAAGGAAGGGTCAGTCAAAGATGATGATTTCATCTCAAGAATTCATACGACTGAAGAAGAAGAGCTGTACTGCCCTTGTGATTCAGTCGAGTGATCACGATATTGTATCAGGATTATTTGAAAATGCGACCTGGAGTTGGACGGAACGGAAAGCGAACCAAAGGAAGTGGAAAATAGGAGGTATTGAGTGTCTGCAAACAAATCTCATCTGAAATCGGTAGAGGCGTATACCAATATATATACTGTAGTAGAGTATAGTATGTGTGTGTTTCCGCGTATCAGGTCGAGCACATGTTGTGTATATTTCACTCATCTCGATCGAATGAATATATGTTCATGTCCATACACCCGTACTACTAGACCTTGACTGTATGAACCGACAAAGGTGACATAGAGTCAAATTGCTCCTAGATGCCAACTGCATAATCGCCAAACCCATGCACTGCATCTCTTTTTTCCTAATATGTAATTATACACACTATATGAACTTTTATATCAAGTTGAATTTCAATTTGACTTTGATTATTGATGGTTCTGATTCTATTTTGTATTTTGCGCTTCGCGATGCTACACTACAGTTTGGAACTGTATTCCGCGACTCCATTGTTATCTTTACTATTCAGTCTCACTCATACCCCATGGTTCTCGCTCGAATCATACCATACCAAGATTAACACTCCTAGCCGAACCGAGAGCGCTTCAGGTTACTATACCGATACTCCTACCAATCTAGAGTTGATCAATAGCCATATTCACCTTCATACCCTGTATATCCCTGTTGTTGACCATTCTGCCAATTCTCATATCCAGTATGTTGTTGTTGCATACCATAATATCTCTCGTCATATCCATTAGCAGTTTGCGTTTGATACGGGTTGTAATGTTGAGGGTAATATCCACCTTGCATCATGTTATCCATATCCGCGTGATTCAATGAAGTAGTAGTCAAACTTGCGAAAGTGGGTTGACCAGCATTATTATCTCCCTTATCATTTGCTTGACCCGACGTCGAAGCAGAAGGCGATTTGATCTGAATCTTCTGACTTGGTCTAGCAGGTGCGAAGTAATTCATCTGACCATTACCTGTAGGATAAGGTGAGAGTGAACCTCCATTGTATGGTGATCCCCTCCCATCGATATACCCATTGACATGGACTTGCTGAGCGGGGTAAAACTGTTGAGATCCCGAAAATGATCCTCTTTGAGAGTGAGATTGCGCATATTCGAAGGATTGTGGTTGCGAAGGATAGAAAGGTTGGATAGGTGGACGATGGGTTTGGTTCTGATTTTGAGCAGGATACGATCTGGGTGCACCGGAAGGATAGAATGGCCTGGATGGGCCATTGTTACCATTAAGATGGACTTGAGGAGGTCGAGAGGAAGGTACGAACTCAGAGCCCATACCAAATCCTGAGGGTGTAGGCCCCACATTTTGTTGGAGGTGCGATTTTTGAGGTGGATAAGGATGGGTAGGAATAAATTGGCTGTGACTCATGCCGGCGCTGCTCATGGAGCCGTTCTCGGAACCAGGTTGGAACGGTGAAGGAGCGCTTCCATTCGGATACATGGAGGTCGGTGGGGGAGGGGCGGAAACTTGAGGTTGGTATTGAGATTGCTGGGTAGGGACAGGTTGAGGTGGAGGAACGGGCGAGGTGTACAGGATAGCTTGACCGGATGCGTTGAGTTCAGGTGTTTTCACAGCAGCCGTTACCGACTCTGTAGCAACTTCAGCAGGAGCGCTGTTCTGCTCAGATGGGTGAGATACAGCAACTTCTACTGTATTTGTTGACCCAGGCAATTTGATCGTGACAGCTTGAGAAGATTCACCAAGTAGATCGTCAGCATCAGGTCGAGTTGATTGCTGCTCCGCTTTCGGTAGTGGCACGATCGTCTGAGTGAGAGGGGTGGAGGCGAAAGTGGGAGCGACAGCGGATGCAGGGGCAGGAGCTGGTGTGACGGAAGCGGAAGATGCAGATTTGGCAGCGGCAGCCGCGTTTGCTGCGAGGTTGGCAGGGTGGAAAGGAAGTGAAGAGAGTGGTTGTCTGAAAGGTTGACCAAAATGACCGCCTCGAGCTGTAAAGATTCCCTCTGATAATCAGTTCAAGAGGTCTTCCGAAAGGCCATCGCACAACTCACGTCCAAAGCCTCTTCCTCTACCCCTGGGTACACCCCTAAATCCACCTCTTGGCGCAACTGCAGGGGAGACAACAGGTTTCTTTTCCTTCTCTGTTTGGATCTGTTCAAACGCTTCATGACCCCATTTCTTCTCTTTAGGCTGTGTCGGGACAGTCGTCGAGGCAGATTGAGATTTTTCCTTTTTAGCCAATTCTATCTCCAACCTATCCATAGCCAGCACAGGTTCGTCTCCATCTTCCTTCTCAGATTCGACCGGTGTTTCAGCTGTCAACTCTTGTCCTTGGGCTGTACCATTCTGTTGTTGGAAACGACCAAATGGCGCTGAAGGGTTATTGGCAAAACCTCTTCCACCTCTACCTCTGAATCCACCTCTGAAACCGCCTCTTCCACGCCAATCAGGTAATCCCCTTCCACCCTGAGCTGAATACGCCTCTTGAGATTGAGGTTGGAGATCAGACCGTTGATCGTGGGTCCAAAATTTACCTTGTCTAGGGACGACCTTTGGGTCATCATCGACCACCGATTGACGTCTCTGTGATTTGGATCCTCTTCTACCTTTTTGATTCGGTAGGACGGGAGATTGGGACGGAGGAGGTGATCCATCAGCGACTAACGGAACGGTATTCTCTTCATCCGCCTCTATTTCCTTGTTTTTGACTTTGCCATCTGTGCCGGCTTTCGCTGATTCCTTTTCTTTCCTCTTCGTCTCCTTCAACTCTGCTCTTTTCGCTTTCTGCTTTTCTTTTCTCCTGGCTTTCATCTCTTGGTACCGCTTGTTTTCCTCCTCTGTATATTCCCTTTTCACTCCATTTGGACCTACTTTCCCTTTCCCTTTTCCTTTCGCGTTATCTGTCACCTTGGCAGGTGATCCACTCTTATCTGTATCAACCGGTGGTTTCCCAGTTTCCTCCTTCGGTTGAGGCTCATCTTGCTTCTTTTTTACTTCTTCCTCCTCGTCTTCTTCTTCTTCCTCTTCCGACTCTGGCTCGGAATCCGAAGCAGACGAAGGATCCGTCAAACTCCCATCGCTCGCTGCTCCATCCTCTCGTTCCGACTCAGAGTCGGCTACTCGTCGTCTTGGTCTGGCCTTTGTCTTCCTCCCTTTCCCTTTTGATTTGGTTTTAGCCTTTGTTTCTGTAGGAGACTTGACTTCGGTTGAAGAGGCTGAAGCTGGAGGAAGGGAGACAGGCTGGGTTGAAGGTGATGCAGATGGGTTGATTGGTGCTGGTACAGGGGAAGATGCAACGTCGGAAGAAGGGGTATCTTTGGTAAGTTGGGTGTCGATAGGGGCGTTATCGGTCATCTGGTGAATGGCAGATGGTATCAGTGAGTAATCGGGTCGATATGAATGGTAAGAAGTAACGATGGTCGATGGTAGTATTCAATACAGAATGAGGATCAAGTGGTCAAGTGATCTGATGTCCAACCAACTAACAACCCGTCTCCAAGCCCAACAGAGATCGAGATATACAAACTTACTATTTATATATGTAGTCAAGTCTTAAATGCTGATGATCCAATGTTTTCCAAGATGCTTTCTTTGTCTATATACTATGAGTAAGATCATCAGCTCTTCATCTGGATATTAAATATCATGTCATCGGTATGTTCCCGGACCGGACACCAACGACGTTTTTGCCACCACGTTTTCCTTGGATGAGTGATATGATGTGACGGGATCATACATTCGTTGCATGTACTCACTTATGCGTGTATGCTCGTCTAGCTTCGATGCCAGGCTGTTTTTCGTTTGTTTTGTGTTGTTCAGTCAATGATGAATGTGCAACCAACTGACCTTTGACTGTTGAGATTGAAGATGGACGTGTGATGTGCAGGTAATCGAGGAAATTGAAACATGCTTGTGAGTCCTAAATGAGGGGGTAAGATAAGATTAAAGGTTTTCGAGTGGCAAACATCAAAGTCACCTGAGATGTCAACAGGTCAATGCCTCAGTGACACCAGTTCTTCCAGTTTACATGTAAGCTTGCAGAAGTACGGAAAATTCACATACAGTCCTCTCCTACACAAGTTTACGGGAGACTAAGAGATCATCACAGTACATACATCGCTGGACAAGAGCTCAAGCTCCCTTCAAAATTTGCAAAGATCGTCTCGAAGTCGAACGGTAATTCGCAATCATATCATCCGTACCTGATTACTACTCTATACTGGGTTTGTTACCTACTGCGTCAGATGAAGATGTGATCAAATCATGGAGGAGGCTGGTTCTGATCGTGAGTTTATCTATTCATCTGTCCACTGACTTCGAAGGGAACGGTCAGATTGATCATTCGTGATTTAGTATCATCCGGACAAGAAACCGTTGGGGGGACGCCACTTTGGTAATTCAACAGTCAACACCAATGACGATAACGATGATTATGATTATGATACCGATATAAGATTGATCAACGAAGCGAAATCAATCTTACTCGATCCAATAAAGAAACAACAATGGCTCGATTCATTCTCATCAACATCAACAATCACTTCAGCAAAAGAACCCACGAAGACTGGTCCACATATATTTAGGAATATCTCATTAGATGAATTCACACCGCATCATACCAGTCAGGATGACCGAGAAAAGGGTGAGAACGAGGATGAGGATGAGGATGATCAACAACCTGAATATTTCACATATCCCTGTAGATGTTCGAGCGAATTTAAAATCACGTTAGAACAGCTGGAAGAGAATGTTGAGGTGGTTGGATGTGAAGGCTGTGGGGAATGGATAAGAGTGGGGTACGAGGTGGTTGAGGAGGACGACCAGCATCATCCTCAGGATCAGGATCAGAATCAGGCTTAGGATTTAAAATCAAGTCAAGCTCAATCCTGAGGAGGAGGGATGTCTAGCAAACCATCTCAATCAATATTTGTTGTATGCATTTATCTTCAGTAATCAGATTGCAATCGGACGGGTCAACATCGTATTGAAAATGAGATCATCGTCGAGTACGATCCATGTTCCTCTCATCATACACCATTGCAGATCTTCAATCGAAGTGAGGATTGAGAATGATCGTAACAAGGCAGAGCACATTGATATTCATCAATCTATCATGAGGACACACAAGGGGTTATGATTTAAACTCCCACGAACCAAAATTGACATTATGAGTATATGGATTAAGTGTATCATTTCTACAGGGTATATCTAAGTATGGTATGATGTAGAGGTACTGTTCTTTAAAATCTAATTCGTTAAATTTATTAATGGTATAACACCTTTCCTTTTCATTTACAAATCTTTCTTGTTGATTTGAGGTATGGGATTCCCATCTTCATCGATCAAACCCTTTTTCTTCATTGCCTTTATCGATTCGTGAATCGGATCAAGTTTATCTTCTGGTGCTCTGTATGAATCCCAGTAAGAATCGGCCCAAGTGAAGTACTATTCCAGGAATTAAAAAAAAATGTCAGCAACGGTATGAGGTAAAGGAAATTCAGAAGAATGATCAACTCACCTGACCATAGTTTACGGTGAAATAGAGATGATGTAGGGTATGATGAGCGGGTGAATTTATGTATCTCTCCAGGAAATGTCCAGATATCATATCTCCATCGTGGATCAGGATCGTCCAAAATTGAACAAAGACGAATAATCCGAGGTAGGCGTATTTGTGAAGAGGGAATAAGAATGGGAAGATGCTAAAAGATCGCATAGACATTATCAGCTCTATGATCTATGTTGAGCAATCGGAGATTCAACTCTGACTCACTGATATGGTAATGATTGAGCATAACCATCCAAAGGGTGGAAAGCAAGCGCGGCGTATGGTGTGGGTACTATATATTCGACGCATCAAATGATCAGCGTCCATTTACGACGACCCAAACAAGAGGCAATGTCACAGAGAAAAGAAGGAAGGGTAAGAAAGAAAAAAAGAAAGAGATTGATCAAACTCACCGATCCACTTATGATGTGGTTTATGAACATGTTTATAGATCAACGGATGATGTTCCAACCTATGTACCCAATAAATTGCCAAATCCGTAAAAAGTAAAAACATAAAGCATGAAGCGACGAGGTAGGTCCAACCGTATTGTCCAATATTATCATAGAGTTTCGAGTATCCTCTAACTTCTCCGAGAAACCATGGGAGGGTGATCAGGTCGATAACTGGAGCAGCAATCAAACTCGATTTTATCTCTTTACGAATTTGATTTTTCAAGAATTTCGGATGATGTTCCAATCTTCTGTCGTAGAAGAAGAAATATGATATGGAACAAAAGAGGAAATACATTATGTATGCTCCCGTCAATGCAATGGTGAATATTGATACACCCTGTCTATAGATATTATCTCTTGCCCATAATGAGCCCGTTACGCTACCACCGATGGATAGATCCGGTGGATGATACGTTGTCGATTGAGTGTAAGGTGATGGAAGGACCGTCTTGTTGTACAGATCGGGAAGGGATGAGGATGATGGGATGGGAGGATGAGGAAGGAGGTAATTGTACACGGAGTCGAAGACGTACTCGTCAGCGTAGTGCAGTAAGACGTCCATGTTGGTAAGTGGGTGTCAAGAGCACTATCGGCCGAAGGTGGATGTTACTGTTGTGTGATTGGTATCCAAGAGATGAGCGGCAAAGAGGTGAAAGACAAATCCAATATTCTATATCTATTTCTAAATCTATGTGTCTATACGATCCAGTCCAGGTGAATATCTCGGTTGTTTTAGGGTTGAATATGTCAAAGGGAGGTGAGTCAGTCGTACGAGAATAGATTGTTGTGCCGTTCTATTGTGGACCGAGCTTGGTTGTGTTTTTCCAGTTGGATAGGTATAGCCACACGAAGGTAGGAATCAGCTAGGTAGGTAGGTATAAGAGAACGTGTACTGGGTTAATCTGAGAAAAAGAAAAGTGTCCAGTCTATGTATCTACGTATGTATATGTATATATATATATATACACTACCCATCTCGCTACACCGCTACAACCCTCAATATCTCAATGTTCCCTGCTACTTTCTTGCTACGGGCTGTCCCAAAAAATCTTTCGCATGCCAGTCAGCGTGTGAGTGGTGGTGGTACGAGCGAGTGGTACGATAAAATGTCGGGTTGTTTACATTATAAAACCACTAATTTACCTAGTTACCCTGAAACCAGGGGTATCTATCTGAAGACACGTGGTCATCCTCCGCCTGGGAGAGACGAGTGGATTACGTGGTTCCGTTCTCATCCGAACGCTACGAGTCTCGAGCAGCGGCATACACCGACTGCTCAGTACAGTATTACTGTCAATGGACAAGACAAGTGGCATGATAGTGATCTCAATTGGCACAAGACACACACACCTTTGATGCAGTATATCATGTCACCCGCTATCCACCGAGTCGATGTCGGGATCGGGCGGTCCAGCTAGAATGTCGCATACACATACACTTACTGTAGCTCTGATGTGCTAATCATCACATGTTTTGTCATTTATCGACCAGTATCTCTCTCCGCCATCATGTCCGCACGGTGTGGAGTCAATCGTGAAATCATCCATCATGTCAATTCATCATCATACCAGTATACTATACACAATATACAACACTCATCAATCTACATTCACTCGCACTAGAAACCCCCAGCTAACATCCTAGCAGCCTGTCGCTCATCCAACTTCCTACCTCCCCTTCCCATCGTTCCAGCTCCACCACCAGGGGTATGAGGTCTCGCATGTTGAGGTAGCATCATGCTTTGAGTCATACCCCCGGCACTCAATGGATCATGGGGATGACCCTGTCCAGTTCCAGGTATAGGTCCAGCTGAATTAGGTCTTTGATTGGGAGGAGGTAGGAACATCGATTGAGTACCGTTCATATGACCAAAACCTTGATTGGGTGGTCCTGGTGGTGGCGGACGAGTAGGATATCCTCTAGGTACAGGAACGGGCTGTTGGTCGTATCCTGATTGATTTTGTTGAGGGAATCCCGGTTGTTGTGGTTGTGGTATGTATCCTTGGGGTACTTGTTGCGCCTGTTGGTAAGGTAGTCCCTGTGGTGCGAATTGAGGGTATGAATTCGGTGTTTGAGGCTGCTGTTGTTGATTGAATGAAGGTTGAAGACCAGGATGAGCTTGTTGTTGAGGTATTTGGGGAGGACCCGGCATCAGAGGTGGGTTGCTAGGAACTTGAGGAGGGACAGGTGTGAAACCTTGTGGCATATGAGCCATGGGAGGTTGCGATTGTGGTTGAGCCTGAATCTGAGGTGGTGGTTGTCTAGCTTGTGGAGTGACTTGAGGCGGTAGGACTGTATTCGCCTGTTTAGGCGTGCCCGTAGCAATTTTCGGTGTAGTGACAGAGACAGGAGCGGAAGTTCCGATTTTCTTCAGATCGGGTTTGAGAGCTTCCAATTCTCTCAAGTGCTGTTTGTGGTACATAACGCTCATCCTAGCCGCTTCTAACAACGCGACAGCAACGTCCTCGTGCGCGTGTCGAGAGTGGGTACGAATCGATAGGTGGAGATTCTGAGAGATAGCGTTTAGTCGATTGGTAAGAGACGTCTCAAGTGCATTGGCCTATGATATATATGAATATGGTCAGCTAAAGCCTCCGATTAGAGAGCGCTTCTGAGCATGAGCAAGAAATTCTCGGCGGCTACCCGTCTGATAGTTTTCCTGAGGTCTGCGCTAGGAAAGACCGCTGCCACTCACCTCTTCCATCTCATGCAAAGCATCATCAACCTTGACCGGATCAATCTTTGAACTTCCTTTCAATCTTTCCACATTTCTTCGTTTGTTGATAGCTGATTTCGTAGCCGTTTGAGAATCTTCAAGGAGGGTAGTCCGTTGTAGTAGAGCGTCCTATAGGCGATATAGTCGTCAGCATGACTCAATGATAGCTAATTACATGAAGAAGTAGTGTATATCATCGATACTGCGGAAATGCACATACCTTTGCAGCTCTAGCATTCAGCGCTTGATAGCCTAATGAGTCACTCAATATGACATTCTCCGAAGCGGCCTGTAATACAATTTGCAATAAAGTCCATCTTATCAGCTTCCAGCCATCACAGATCAAAAGTGAATCCTTGGTACTGACCTGAGCACCTATCATCCCAGAGAGATGTTCCCAAGTTCTTCCAGATTTCCTCTCAGCAGCAGCTAAATGGGGATCCGATTCGACCGTTGACAGCGAGACAAGTTTCGCCCCGACATCTGCATTGGATACCGCAAAGGCTGAACGAAAACACTACAATCAGTAATCCATACTCTCACATCACCAACACCAACATCCAGGATGTGTAGACAATGTACGACAAAAGGTTGTCTGACTCACCTCTTCTTGCTTTCCCAATTCCATTGATGGCTGTAGCAGCCGCTCCCCACCTCTCTTCCAATTTATCCAGAGCGTTCTTGGCACTTTGCAGCTCATCGTCCTCGTCCAGAGGTCCTCTTCTTACCACTTTCGATAGAGCTGCCGAGAAGACTCCGGTAGCTGCTGAAGCAGCTGATGATTTCCTTGCTGAAGGAGGTGGGACGGGAGTGTACTATAAAGACGAGTATTTGCATCAACATCAGTTACAGACCATAGACCGTGAACGGATGTTTTCAAAATTGGTTTGGGTTGATTTGAGTTGATGGTTGTATGAATGTAATCACTCACTCCAAAGTCAGATTCGATGAAAGATCTCAACTCGTCATCTTTCATCAATACTGGATCTTCACATATCCTAGTGAACCATCTTTGTAATGCGATTCTAACGAGTCGATCGTCTGTCACCAGGAAAGTATCAGCTAAGACCTTGAACTTGTAAGAAGAGAATGAAGCTGAAAGATGAAATACTCACCTTCTTCGTCTGTTATCGCTGATGTTGAAGGAATTGGTAAGGCAGGTATGATAGCTATATATCACATGTCAGCGTGGACTTGTACCGCAGGTGTTCAGGTAGGATACTCACTTTGTGGACAACAAAGTCGAGCTTGTTCAGCAAACTTCTGAAATTCCACATAACTCCTTTGCATATTCCTATATATTGATGTCCTAAAATTCGGTAGGTTCGTCTATAGGATGGGTGGATGGATGGATGGACCCAATCATCAATCAGTAAAACCATCCCTTCGGTCTTCTTTGGTCTTTGAGGTTGAGTGATTGAATGTGAATGGAGGTCACTTACACTAGCATCGAACCTGATCAATAGATCTTTCCTATTCCTCTCCAATCCACCTATCCTGACTCTCAGAAATGGACTTGGCGTCTCTTTCGCAGCAGTAGTAATCGACGAATTCATCATACCATCTTTTGAAGTTGGAGGAGGCGAGACGAGTCCTAATCCAGGTGCACCAAATACTTTTGGTTCTCTGGAATAATCTTCTGCTGATGATGATGATGATGACTGAGGATTGACATGGCTTTGGCTAGGGGTTGGAGAGAAGATGGATGATTGAGTGTGATCGGTTGGGGTGTCGGACCATGATGGGTTGATATTGTTCGGTGATAACGGGTCGTCCATCGTGCATGTAAAGGATCGGATGCTATGCTGTTAGGATGAGCTATAATACGCTGTATCAAGATGTAGGGAGGATACAGAAGGCTGAAGTAGACTGATGTGATGAAGTGAAGGAGTGTAAGAATGAATAAAGGAGGTGAATACGAGTGATGGTCATAGATCAGCTATTGAGTGATGTGGTTTGCACCACGCATTGACCCACCCGGTTGAATCTCCATCTGGATTCATTCATGCTCATACATCCATTCACCCATACACCCATTATCAGCGCAGCATTCCACATCCTCAAATGCATACCAGGCTGATCATCATGCAAGGGGATCGAGGAGCATCCGAGGTGTACATGCATTTTGGGAAAAGGCAACTCGTGATGTATGACTTGGCACCCCAAGTAATTCGCACCAATCACATGAAATGCATCAGGGCATATAATCTCGATCTATCCCAACCTCTTCGTCTGATCACTCTATATGAACCATGACCTAGGCAGCAGCAACTTCTTCACCTTGTTGCTGTGTCGACTGTCCATCCTGTTGACCCTGACCTTGTTCCTCTCTCTGTCTGTTATCCCTCTTGCCACCACCACCACCTCCACGTCTCTTATCACCACCACTACCAGATAAAGGCTGTTCAGCCAATTTCTGAGCTTCCTCAACTACACTTCTAGCCTCAGTAACAGAGACTTTCCATTCGTTTAATCTCTTTTCCAACAACTTCCATTCGTTTGAACCAAATCGTTGGGTGGAAGAAGAGAGAGTAGAGATAGATTGGGTCTTTATGAGTGAGAGGGGTTGAGAGATTCGGGCGGAAAGGAGTTTGGATCGAACGGCTATGTAAACAGATTCAAACGATTTAGCATGTAATCAATTAAGATGAATTGAGCGTTGCTTCCACTGGGATTTGAGTTTATTTCATGGACGAAAAGCTTAACTCACCGTCGATGACTACAGCTTCAACTTCAGATTCATCGATACCCAACGCTTTGGCGATAGGTGCGTACTCGAGCTGACGAGTTTCTGATCTAGCAGCGAGAGCAAGTAAAGCTACGAGTCGAACTTTTCGTACGACCGATTCAACGGTGAATCCGGAAATGCCTGTTCGTCATCATACACAATATTAGCAACATTTCCATTAGTCCACTTCCTATTTTGATAGGTTGATATAGCATGAATACGTAGACAGAACAATTTGAGCACTCACCTGCACCCTCGACCCAAGCGGCATTACTGTTAGCCCACTCCTGCCCTTTCTTGACATTCTCAATCTCATCACCTTCAAACAAGTCCACCACGCTCTTGGCATTGCCCAAGTTCTCCTTGACACCTTGGATCTTCAATATCTCGTCCAATTCGAATTTATCGCTTATAGCCAGATTGACCAATATAGCCTTTTCGACAATTTTCGTATCGACACTTTCCTTCAGGGCGATGATCAATACGTCCAATGCTTTGTTCAATTCCGAAGCAGATAAGTATAATTGAGAGAGGGATAGGAGGAAGTCTACTTTTTCTTTCGAGGAGATTGCCCATTGGGATATGGATTTGGATAATACCTCGGATGATAGTGGTAAGATTGAGATGTCCGAAGAGGTCGAAAGGAGAGAAAACAAGGATAGAAGGACGGTAGGTCGGAGAGATGAGGTAGAAGGAAGGTAGTTGTATGTATTGTTAAGGCTAGATATGATATAACGTTTTATCAGTACGAAATATTCACCAGACAAGAGAATCTAAACTTCTTCTAAATAACATTATCTGACCCAAGACTCCTCACTTACATTCGAGAAGCTACATCGACCCTACTTTGTTTCCCACTAGCCTCTCCTCCCTTCTTAACCGCTTCAACCACATTCTTGACTGATGATGAGTATTCCTCAGTTGATGGATCAAATGTCGTCGATAGGGTATATTGCAATAATAAGTGAGAGTTTTCGACATCTGATGATGTGATGATATGGATCAGTCATTAGTTCTCTCGTTAAGATCAAAACATCCAATAGGAGTAAACGGTATGGCAGCTTGAGTTATATATCCACTTACCAGATTCCTTCAACCCATCCAAAGCACCTTTCAATTCCCCGACCTTGGCTACCAGGCTTTTCACAATCCCCGTCTTTTGCTCAGCCGCTACGTCCTCTTCACCTTCCTTGTTCACTTGGCTCTCATACGAACCGACAAATTCCCTGTAAGAAGCTTGATCCGAGTTTGGTAGGGATCTAGCAAGGTGAGAGGCGAGTTCGATAACCTATTTCACAGACCATCAGCTTAAAACCTCCGTCCCAATCCCTCTTGGTTCGTACTGACCTGTTGTCGGAATGGTAATTCAGGTGCGATAGGGATACAGTCTGCCATTTTTGCTCGATCTATACGTGTATGAGACTATGATCCGTCTCTTTTGGCGTGTCAAAGTTGGAATACAGAATGACGATCTTATGCAAAGATTGAGGATGGAGAACAAAAAAGTCCAAAACGTTGAAAGTTGAAAGCTGAAATACCCAAATGTGCCACTTGGTCAACATACCGACAAATGCCGCCAGCCTGAGTGCGGGGCCACACTTCTCGACAGAGAGCAAAGGTTCGAGCCAAGATGTCAAAGATGCAGCTGCTACATTATCTTGAGATAGATTGGCGACAACTCACTTCATAACCTAGAGGAGTAGTAGATTAGCATACAGAAACACCATCCCAAAATGCCACCAAGAGCCAGTCAGCAGGTTACTCAGAAACCTGACCCACAGGACGTACCAATTATTTTCCAGAGGTACAGGACAGAACTACAGAACCTCGCTCAGAAGATAGGTGAGATTGAAAGTGAGATGGAGGAACATGCGTAGGTTTTCCTTGTTGATCATCCTGTCTTCAGATGGTGAACAGCCAGTAGCTGATAATCTAGGATGGCTTTAGCCTCGTGCTGTCCACTCTACGTCCACTGACGAAATCCGATCCGGAACGAACATGTTATCGACTCATTGGTGGGACATTGGTGAAACGAAATGTAGTGGATGTGGTACCGAGCTTGGAAACCAATTTCTCGGGTATAAAGGAGGTCCTGGAGAGTCTGGTGAAGAATTATAAGAATAAAGAAGGTGAATTTGAAAAGTGGAGAAATGAGATGGGCGTACAGGTGAGTAATAGTTTTGTTCGATATTGACTGTTCATTATAGAATCGGATCCCATCATTCCTCTTAAGGGGGGAATCATCAATGCTGATTGTATTTTCACGTCGCAAAATTCAGATGCCCAAATGATCGATAGAATTCTGAATGTAACACAAAAAAGACAAGACAGATCAATGTAACGAAAATGAAATTCATCCCATTGTATAATCATGCATTTATATCCCCCTCCCTTTCTCAATATTTCGAGCCTATTCTCCCTCAATGATAACCATTGTGTTCAGTCCCGCTCCAACGCTAGTATGATAGAATAATTGGATTTCTAGGTTGCGGAAAATTTCGTATCTCGTCAGCTCACCTTGTTCATGAAAAGTCTAATGATACCAACACCTACCGAAGTGGAAAAGTAGATGTCTAATCCTCTCCAAGAGCCTTCCTGATTCTTTTCCCTGTAGCTCTCTGCCATTGTTCTCTACATTGCTTACCAGTATAATTAGGACCCATCTGCATACAGATCAAAAATCCAATCAGCTGACGTTATTTATCTACATAGTCGACTTACTTTCGCAGCAACTTCATCCCATTTTACTTCGACTGTACTGACAAACGCTTCGAAAAGGTTCAATCTATCTTGGGGAGTCCAGCCTTCCGAATTGTTGCTTGTGTTGGCGGCACTCGATTTGACCTTCTTCGGAGTAGGCGTTTTGGTCTTCTTGGGAGTGATCTTCTTTTTAGGTGTGGAAGGAGGAGTCGAGCTGATGTGAGGTTTGATATCGGTATTGGTATCTTCAGACTCCGAGGATGTGTAGTCGATAGGTCTTTTGGTAGGTGACATTGGTGAATTTCAAAAGGAAGGAAAAGTTGTTTATAGGTCACGATATAGGGAGTAAGTGGAGAAATGGAAAATGAAATAGACACCAATGAGGAGGAATTATAGGTGTAAAAGCAGGTGTGTGTGTCATGAGTTGCAAGCTTTATGCCTGGCGTGCCCCTTGGCAGCCAAAGAACTTATGACCAACTCATCTAACCCTCACTCCATATCGTCAGCTCAAAAACTTGGCTTGTGTTGTTAGTACGGAAGCACCCAAATTGAACGATGCAGGGTATCACAGTCGGACGTTCTGGCCTGTATCTTGTTCATGTTTCTAACTCAATAGCATCAGCATTATACATAAGCATCGCAAGTGCAAGTGTATGCATGCGCATATGACTCTGTTCATCATCCAACTTGAATATATATATGGTATGTTGTATTCGAATGTTTAGCCACGTGGCACCACGCACCACGCATTGACCATCATGAGCTTTGAACCCAACGCGTCTTTGCGAAAGTAAAGTAAGTTGCATTTAGGGAGACAAGAATACCTGCACTCACCGTGTTTTCTCCAGCATTGACCAGGTGGGTATCAGCAACAGATAGATATCATCAACAGCCTCTTCCTCACCCAGCATCCAGTATCGAGGATATCAGATTAGGTCCAATTGGTAGGAGAGCAGCATGAACATCAACACCTCGACGTCAACTTCAGCAGGTCCATCCAGACCTTCACCTACCACTCGAAATACTAACACAAATCAGGAAGATGGAAGTGGAAGTGGAAGTGGAAGTGGAACTCTGTGGACAGAGATATTGGGAAGTACAGATAGACAGAAAGGTCTAGGAAGGAAGAACCTCATCGTCCTGTGTAAGTCACATCATATACCTCAACTGAACTTCATATCGTTTTGAAGTCGACACCGATGATTTTGGGTTGTACTTATTCAACTTGCCTTCGACAGCTGAAAAACACCATGGACGTACACATCTCTTATCTCAGTTGAACGTATCCTCAAAGAAGAAGAAATCTTTCAAATCATCTAGGAATGGCAAGAAAGGTTTGGCATTGGGGTATGAGGTTATAGATATTTCGGATGGTGATGAAGGTAAGTCAACATGCGTATTTACACCATTTTATGGTCTTCTACAATTTATACTTCACATTGCTCGATTGACGTGACGCACACATTGAGCTATCATGCTAATATAATCCTGTGTGATGGTCTGCTTGATTAGATTCCGTACCTCCCCTCTCAGTCTTTTATCCACCTTCCTCGCATCCTAGTCTACTGAAGTTAGTATCTCAAGCATTACCACCTAAATCGCTATCGGTGAGTAGCTCGCCATCATCTGACCACAGGCGTCAGGAGCTGATTGAAAGTATGTGTAGGATACGGCAGCTGTTATCATGCTAGACTGGACTAAACCTTCCTCAATGGTCAGTGTTCAGAGCGCAAACGTTCGTGTACATGGTTCCGAAATCACAGGGTGACTGATTCCCTTGAGTTTATAGATCCAAGAGCTTCTCACCTGGCTATCTTGGATAGATCAGTGGGCTAATCATAATGCCGAAAGAGGAGAAGTGGAAGAGCTGAAAGAGAAATGTGAGCCTCGCCCCTCAGCTGTCCGGAATCGGTTCACCATCAAGCTGATCAAGCGTGATTGTCCAAACAGTACAATCACATATTCAGCATTATACCGAACCTTCTCCTACGACCACATCGGGGACTACAGCTTATGCCGGTGCAGGTGCCCTGTTACCCCTAGGACAAGGGACATTGACGTTGAATAGGTGAATTAGCCTTATCTCTACCGGAAACTCAACATTGTTATGGTGGACTGTACTGATGGTAAAACCCCGGATCATAGCTCCGGTATACCAATCACAATAGTCTGCACACGAGCGGACCTGATGGACTCGGTGGGTGAAGAAGTAGGAATGAAAGGTGGTGGATGGGAAGAAAGGACAGATTGGATACAACAAGTATTACGAACGATTTGTCTTGCTTGTGAGTATGGTGATCCTTTCTGTACAGCTGTATAGAATGAGCGCAGATGGCTGATGGACGGATGTTGAATTCAGACGGAGCGACATTATTCTACACCGCTCCTACGCAACCTACTACGTATTCGCTACTTCGCTCTTATCTCCTACATCGACTCTATACTAACCCTCCTTCAACAACGGAATCTTCTACTCAGCACGTGACATCCACCAGATTCCCATTTCCCCACCGAGCAAACGTCCTGGACAGAGATGCGGTGATGGTCCCGTCAGGATGGGATAGTTGGGGTAAGATAAAGGTCCTGAGAGAAGGATTCGATCCTGATAGAATAGGGGAGGCTTTCGAGATGAGTCTGAAGACATATCAGAACAAGGCTGAGGAAGATAATGCAGGGGAGACGTTGGAGGTTATTTGGGATGAGATGATACCCGATGTCGAGAGAGGAGTTAAGGTGGGTCGAACCTTCCTCATCTTTCGTCCGTCCAAGATCCAATTATTATCTAGATGCATGAATACTAATGATTATTGAAATAATATAGCCATCAAACCCGTCACAACCCATGATCCCAGAAACCGAACAGTCCTTCTTATCTCGTCAATTGGACGTCTTACTCAAAGATCCAAATAGAGATCCCAGACAATCGTTTCGACATGCTGCTGCGACCGTCGTAGGTCCAATGTCAGGTAGTGAAGGATTGAACCTCCCCGGAGTGGAAAAGGCCCTCGGGGAAATGGAGGGGTTGGAGAAAGGGGAAGAGCTGAAAGAGAAATTCGCAAGGTTGAGTAGAAAGGTCAGTCCAGTAATGCTTCCCTTCATCGAACGACAGGATGATAAGAAATTGATGTTTCGATGGTATAGGATTCGACGAGGAATGGTCCTTTATCTCCTACTGGACCCGCCCCAAGTGGGACTACTAATGCCATGCCGAATGAAGCTTTGCATAATTTCGTAAGTCTATTGTCTGTTTTCGTAGATTGTGCCCAAAGTACAGTGCTGATGAAGGGTATGAATGAATTACAGTTCCAAGGATTGTTAGCGAATCGATCGAAAACTGGTACTCCGAGTGCTACACCTGCTAAACCGAGTGAAACCAAATAAAGAGATAGAGACGATACAATACGATATGATGTGCATGTGCATGTGTATGGAACTCATAGGATACAGTAGGTATGATTACGATAATGTCATGAGATATTAGATGGATAAAAGATAATCTAACATTAAGTAAAATGAACGTCAACGACTAAAAAGACGATTCTTCATATGCAGTTTGACTGATGATAGCATAGTTCTTTGTGTGACAAACAGACAGCTTTTCTGTAACCTCTCGTCTACCAATCGTCTAATTGACACTCTTGATTTTCCGAGGAGTAGGTTCATAACGAGGCCTAAGATATATGACAAGACGGCATCACCAGACCGAACATGTAAAAAAATAATTGAAACTATACGAGACACTCACCAGTCAAGATGGAATAACCACAATGTATCTTCTCGCAAGTCTTCCGAATCCACTTGGAAATAACCTGAGGATCCACCGGAAGTTGGATCCCAAAGTGTGACTCTGGAAAATTCGATAAAAGTCATGTGTCATTAATAATTGATCAATCAGATTTCATTGTGAATCATCCATTCACATCGACATGGTGTGGAAAATGGGAGGATCTGGATGAATATCGTACACATGGGTAGATAAACTCACTTTGCAGAATCTTTATCGGACTTGGTGATTGAGAAATACCTATCACCATCTTTTAGACATTCCAAATTTGCGGTTTTGGATAGGATAATCATAGGTGAGAAAGAAGACTTGTCCAGCCACATTTCTGTTCAACGTACAGGTACGAGTACATCATGTCACGGCAGGATCGAAAAGGACGAGTCAACAGAGTGAGTTAAGTATGAACTTCTTGTGGTATTTGATTTGCATAATCATTACTCACCCCAAATGACTTTATTCAATTGTGAAGAATCTTCTCTAACGGGATACATTCCAAGTAAATTGACAAGCGCATGATACCCTGCCCATTCTCTGAAATTGTCATCATCGTTATTCTTGAATTTGCCCGTAGTATCGACCATGGATAGACTAGCAGATGATAGAAGTGCATTTCGAAAAGCTCCTCCCCACCTATAACATTGCACACCAATTTTAATCGATACGTGCACACCCATAGTCAGATCACGATACTGTAGAGAGTGTCGGATGACTGGGGTTAACTTACCACGCATCATTCGCATTCGAGTTACCATTTCCCTTCACCCCATCATAAGACATCATCAGTGGATCACGAATCTTCAGATCGTCATCGTAGGTCGATACGTTGACGGCAGGAAGATCTTTGGGATCTTTGAATTCCCAGGCGTAATCGAAACTGACCAGAGGCCAAGAAGCGTCGGCGGTAGACCATGAACAGAGTGTTGCGAACTGCGAATCGAATGGGTCAATACCTTAGTATCCCATTGAAACTCTTATGTCATTTGAGTGATATCAAAACTTTCATTTGGAAGTGGAACATGGAAGATGAAATGGAAAGCTAGCATCACAAACTTACCAACCAATCTTCTGATGGCACATTGGCCCATAGTTGCTCACAACCGGTCTTCACCTCGTTTCCAGCTAGAGGAGCACTGGTTTTATCCGCTTTGATAGCTGACACGGTAGTAGTAGTTCCCACATCCGCCGCTGCAACACCACTGATGGCGGTTGACTCGATGGAAGAAGCACTAGTGGTAGTGACTGAGGCGCCGCTGATCGCTATTCGAACGAATTTAACCGATTAATTATAGGAAATCCACTTTGAAAATCAAATTCGATATCATACTGGTCATATGAGGAAAAAGGCAAGTCAAAACTCAACATGATGACTCACTTCCTTCAGAAGAGGTTGCGTCAGATATGCTAGAATCGGGGGTCACGCTTTCAGAGATAGTGGGATCTACGATCACCGTGCTGTATGCGATCACTGTCGACACCACTCCATCTCGATTCTTCTGAGGTTTGGCAGAAGCTAATTCTTCCAGATCAGAGATCAGTCATTAATCACAATACCCAGAGCAAAGCTATGTGATGGGAATATTTGCTGGTACAGCCTACTCACCTAGTCTGATCATCAGAGCCGAAGTGAGAACGAATATCTTTACTTTTTTCGGCATCTTCATCTGGCGTTTTTATTATTATTTGGATATCTTTAAGGCAGACGAAAGTCACGTTTGGTATTTTTGACCTTTGGATTGTGATTGCTGATAAGAATGAGATGAAGGCTTGATTGTTTGTTTTTATTCTTATTATACGGATGTTATACTGTAAATCTTGTCTGAATAGTTTGGAGATGGGCGTGCTTAGATGATTTTTCTTTGATTTGGCTTCTAGAGATATGATATATACATTCCTACTAATGTTGAACCAGCACACCACTGCTGAACCTTGAATCTCAGACAATGGAATAGTTGGGCTCCTTTCTGGAGCAGGTAGATGTCACAAATATCAGTCCGACTTGAACCACGGTCGATGAAAAGAAAATCCTAAGATATCCTTTTTCCTTTACATCGTTTTCAAAAGAGCTCGAAACGAATGATGACGCTCGTGTAGGGGGTGGAGATCAACCTTAAATTTTGTTCATCAAGGCAAACTCTCAAGCGTTCGCATACATGTGAGAGTCTTTGAGTGATACCTAACAGAGCCTCCTTTGCGAACTTTGGCACATCAAAACCCAAATCAGAATGCCACTGTCTGCCTCCACTTTGGCTTCGTCGTCCACTTTCAACTCGTTCACCTTCAATTATTGCTTTCTTTCCTCTTACCGTATTTCAATCACATCCTACAAACTACCTTTTCTGATCCACCAAACATTCGGACATCTACCCCATTATCACCTACATTCTATCCAAGCCAGAAATAGATACAGTACACAAACCTTGAATTAGTTCAGCATCATGTCAATCTCAGGAGGATATACAGATGCTCACCCAACGGACGACGAGATGTTCAAGCGTGAGTCCACAACCCCTTTCTTAACCATGCCACTGCTTCCCATCTTACATCGCACCTATGCCATTTCCGAGGTGCAGGATCACACTCTATGACTGAATGCTGATGTATCTCGGATGAATAGGCAGATACGTCGCTATACAAGATGTGATCAACGAATTGGAAGATGTAAGTTTCCCATTCCAGTTCCCGTTCCCTTTCCCTTCTACTATCTTACTATCAACATTGACTTGACTTTAACTTGCCAAATAAAATAAGGAGATGGCTGATTCGTATTTTATTGATGTATGGGTAGGAGAACAACCTGATAGCTTATCGAATAGCCAAAATGCGTAAAGATCGAATAGACAAAGAAGTAGCTGTTCAGAAGCAGCAGCAGCAGCTCCAAAAAGAGAAAGAACGTAAAAATGCAAAACAATCTAAATCTACATCAAAGGCCAAACCAAAATCGAAAACTCAGATCAAGTCTGAAGTTGAAACCGAAGTCGAGTCTGAGACCAACGAGAGGGAGGTTGATATCGTAGATGTGGATGTGGAAGGGAACAAGAATGAGTTGGAACAACGGAATGAAGATGTTCAAGTTGAGGAAATTGGAAAGAAGGGTGATATCGTCAATGATCAGCAGAGGTGAGTCCATCAATTCAGTGTTTCTTCCCACTGCGCACTCTGTACCTCTGTACTGTGTGTTACAATTATAATCGCTGATACATGATGCGGTATCTTCTTATCCCGAATTAGATCATCAATTCCACAGGATCTAGATCAGGATCAGAATCAAAATCACAAATCATCTTCTCCTATATCGCACGAAAACAGCAAAGGAACTGGAGATATAGAGTCTCTAAGAGAGGAGGACGAAGATGTAGAGATGGATGATTATTAGGGAAGGACATATGCGATACGAACGGAGTAGTCTCGTTGGAGCGGTGATGGCTGATTCGAGTCGATCGAGTTCGATGATCGATAGGAAGAGGTTCAAGAATCATCCCCTCTCCTATAATCTTTCGAAACTTCGTCTGAAAATTGTCCATATGTAGGTAGATATTCATCAAATAAACTTGTTGTATATACGATTTTAGACTAAATCAGATTAAGCTACATGATGTATAATTTGCGTGTATGGAAACATAATCAACATTCCAATTTCAAAATGCTATTTCTGACGACCCCTTCCAAACATACGGTTCTTGAAATTCCAGGTTCCTCTCATCCTAACGATGGCACCAATCAAAGAGAGGCCTTACGCTTCAGTTTGGACGGTAGCTGTACGATGGAACAGAAAATCAATCACTATTAGCGATACCGACCAGGTATAACGTGTTCATCATATCACTCACGCTCTCTGGTCTTCTTCTGACCAGGTATTCGATCCTTAACACCCTGTTATACACAGTAAATAACGTTTCAGCGATCTGGATCCGCATTCTCTAGCTATGGGGAAGTACGATACTTACCCTCATCATCCATTTGGCAGATCTATAAGCTTTCACTTGAGCTAAACCTCTTCCTCTCGATTCGAGCTGTCTCTTATGAGCTCTATCAATCTGCTTTTGCTCGTTCTTGTCAATCACTCCATCATCGTCGAACCGAGCTTGTTTACGTGCGATCTCAGCTTCGCCTTCGATATGGTCGCTAATAACCCCTTCCATATCAGTCGTTGTTCATTGTGATGACCTCACTTCGAAAAAAAAGTACTTACTGAGCTTCAAGAGCATGTCTCCTAGATTGACCTTGTTTGATAGTCTATGACACAGAATAAGAACCATATTAGAAAAGCATTGGATATGTTGGATAAACTCACCTCATGATCTTCATCTAAACCACTATCCAATTTCAATCTTGCCGTCAACTCTCCAACGATCTCGAAATCGTGGAACTTCTTGGTCTGGTCGTTGATAGCGTTCTGTTTCAAATTTTGGATATTTGACGAAACCAATATAGGTAATTTGACTTGTTGCTCCACATCATCAGTCAGATCTTGCATCCAAATTACAGCTACGGCATCGGGTTTGGCTCCTACCCCAAGAGCGGATAATGGCCCACCGCCTTTACCGATTTCGAAGACGACGGAAGATTGATATCTTGAATAGACAGGGAGACGCAATAGGTCTAAATCCCAGCTCATCGAGTTGCCTTGAACTTCGGCATCTTTCTTAGGTAACGTTTCGACTTTCTCGGAGGTGACAACTCTTAGTCGAGAAGCTTTAGGTTCGAACAACTGAGTCTTATCTTGATGGATATTAGCTGAGACTTGGGAAACTTCAAGTGTACCGGTATCCCATCCTCGCATGTTTTTAGGCAAGGTGGTTTGCATCCCTCGGAATGCGAAAGAGATGTTTGCTCTGGGTGATTCATTGACGCAGAGTCAGCTTGCTGATCAGTGTCAATGTCCAATGAAGCCTTCACTCACTTTCCGAATCCTACACCTTCCGTCAAAGCATAGACCTGCGTGACACTACTAGCCTCCGCGAATACCTCTGAAAGTCTGACTGAAATGATACCAAGAATAGGATCGGCTTCTCTCAATCTTGAATCTCGGATCACCACTCTAACGACGGTGTTTTCGACATCTCTGACGAAAACTTCCGTACCAGCTTCGAAATATGGATTGGTAGTGTATTGCTTCACTCGAGTCTTGTATACCATATCATCGTTGACCAAGAATTCACCATAGCCCGAAGGAAGGTTTTCAGATTGTTCAGAAGGTTGGTCGGTATCTTGTCCAGCTTCACCTTCTCTATCTCCACTTGCACCTTCCAAGTTCTGTCTTTCGAGGTTATTCACCTGATGTAAGATGATAGACAATACACCAGAGGGCCATTTTGGATCGGGTTTGGTTTTTTGAACGTCTGGTGGAGGAGGCGGCAAGTCCTTCTTTGCTGGGTTAGGGGCAGCGTCCTGAGGTAACATTTCCATTTCGGGGGCGGTCTTAGGCGGGTCGGGTGTTGCTTTGGCTTCTTCAACGGTAGGTCCTCTTTCGAGATCTTTGATAAGCGGAGCTTTCTCAAAGTATCCAATGGACCAAACGATTTTGCCTGTATCCATACACTGTCAGCTGATTCATCCCTTTCGGATCGCAATCAGCTCACCTGGCATATCATTGGCATCTTCGAAGCCCATTAATTTATCTTCCCGACGTCTCATCTCGTTAGGTTTTAACATGAGCTCTTCAACCGGGACCTGCACTCGACCAACAAGATCACTACACACAAGATGTCAGCTGGTCATCTTCGATAAGCGTTCGATTCCACTCACTCTGCACTCATCTTATCACTATCCCAAAGCATAACCGCCAAATCTTCTTTCGCTTTGACTTCATCCATCGTCAATAAGAGAACAGCAGTTTCTTCGAACACAGGGTTGAGATCTTCAAGGATGATTCGAGTGGAGTACAAGGGTTTACCGAACTTGGCATATGCCAACACAACATAGGGGTCTGAAGAACCATTATTATCTTGAGCCGATAATCCTTCACAGTGATGAATCGTAATTAGGAATACACCGATGGCTCTGGTATCACCGACCGCAGCTCCTGATAATAGTTCCTGGATATTGAGAGTCATTGATTTGGGAACAGCCAATTCAGCAGTTCCAGCTGCGATACCCATTTTGACGAATGACGAGACGAAGGGCAAATCCAATACGTTAGGTAGATGTTTGGACATGGGAATAGCGGATACTTCTACGGCTGGGACACCGCAAAGAGCGAAAGTCAAGTTTCGTACGAAAGGTGGTTCAGGGATGAATTGGACTCGAAGTCGAACGACACCGAAGATCTGTTCTACCTGGATCCAGATGGGGATAGGTATGTGAAGCCAGTCGTAAAGGCCCAGGAAGAATTCAATCAAGAGATGGATGTTCTTAGCTCTGAGCTGAGCCCCTTGTCCAGGTAAAGCAGCGTAAGAGAAGGCAACTTCGAAATTGTAGTAGTCTCCAGCTTCATCTTCCGTAATATCCTTTCCAGCAGTATCTTTAGAGTGGATATCTTCGTTACCTTGATTGATCCATCCTGATTTAGGATAACCCTCATCTCCAGGCTGGTCTGGTAACGCTCGGATAGACGTGATTCTAAGTGGGTTTGAACCTTGTCCCAAATCGGTGATTCTAACTGCATCTACGAAACCGGGAAGTGATTGTTGGAGAATGTCTTCGACCATGTCAGCGACGGAGATGAAGAGGGCACTGCAGAATCAGAAACAATCAGCTCAGCCTCAAGCTATGACCAGAACAACCAAATAAAGATCGATCAGAGAAGTAGTGTAGTGAAGAAAGCTTGAGCTAGAGAAAAAACTCACGGATCGATCAAACCCCAGATCAACTTGATCAAACCATTCAACCATTCCACACTCTCGGGTAAAGGTGGACTGAAAGCTTCACCCCTTTGTCTGCCCATATCCTGTCTGACTCTCTCAATCTCTTTATCCAAACCTCTTTCTACGAGACTGATAAGCGTCATCAAGACGAATCCGACCGTACCACATAAGATAGATCTCCAAATAAGTTTGAAGAAGCCTGAACCGAATGAGACGCTCAACCAAATTACGAACATCGAGCCAAAGACGACGTATTGAAGTAATTTGAGTTTGTCGATCATAGCGTCTACTGAGACTGGTCGAGGAGGTGGGAAAGCATGGTATAGAGCATTGGTTCCTTTAGTAGCTGGTATGCTCGCGTCGAAATCTAAGGCAAAACAAACAAAACAGTACAATTCGTCAGATCACTTGAATCTTATGCAGTAGGTAGGAGAGTTTAGGATGGCCGTTAGTTTACCTTTGGGATCAGCATCTTTAACGATCACTTCGGCACCGGTGATAGGATCTCTGACTCTTCGTTGGCCTTTTTCAGCTTTCTGGAATCGTTCGGTAGGTTTTACTTCGATGGGAGAAATCACAACTTGGTCAGCAGGGTGTCTCTTCCGCAATGTTCTTGTTCAGTCCTTGAACACCACTTACGTTGATTAGCATTCATCTGTTCCATCAATCTAGATTTCTCATTCGCTCCTGTACCAGGTGTCGGTTCGTCTTTCTTATCCTTTTGAGCTTTGACTGCATTAGTCTCTTCATCTTTCCCTGCTCTCACAGCTCCTCCCTCTGCTCCTTCTCGGGCATTTGGCTTTTCTTTCTCTTGCTGAGCTTGTTTCTCTCTTTGTTCCGCTTCGATCCTTCTTCTTTCCACGATATCTGCATATGCTTGGGCATCAGCTTCATGCTGTTTCTGATCTTCTTTATATTGCTGGACCGTCGGTACGGGATTATTGGCTGAGTACCCTTGTCCAATCACTCTTGAAGGTGGGGCAGGTGGTAATTCGGGAAATTCAGTCGAACGACCATCCCCTTGGTGGTTGGCAGATGACATGATGCCGTATGGTGACGGGGCTGTCGCTGTTGTAGGTGGAATAGGTAGTGGTTTATCTTTCTCGACTTGATCGATCGAGTTGATATCCAATGGGTAGAATATCTGTTTATCCTCTTCACCTGGTAATGGGGTCAGGTCAACTAAGACAGGTGAACTGATGCTGTTGGATGAAGGTGATATTATCATTGGTGAAGTAGAGTAGTCATTATGATGTATTTTCTCCATGTCAGGTTGGGAGCTGCTGGGGTCAGTTGATGACGTATGTGGGGTAACGTCACTCGTGGCACTCATCCCGCTAAACTATCAAATAAACTATTCCCGGTAACTATTCTCTGAATGAGGTAAGACCACACAAAAGAAAAGAGACAGAGAGGTATTGCAGGTTATGCTTGAGTGAGTGGTGGATAACGAAAGATACAAAGTAGCTGAGATAGAAGAAATGAGAAGATAACACCTATGTTATATATATACTCTCCGACCACCGTATGAGTACAAGGTCGTGTGAAAGGCCTCCTGTTCGTTCTGATGTCTGATGGATGTGACGCTAGATGAGGGACGGTCTAAAGGTGGATATGACGACAGTACATAGTGGCACTGACCTGTTCTGTGAGGGAAAGCACATTTAGCTAACCCCTTGAACCTTTGATCTGGAATACACACCATGACGTGTGACACAATGTTGTCTTCTTGGCATATAGCAAACAATCAATGCATGTACATCTGCATATGTCAATCAATCTTTTGCGGAAACATCATACAATAGGGTATATACATAGGCAATGTAGTGGTAGTCTGACAGGAGGGATACAGATGAATCATTTACAGCGGACCTTACTCGTAATATAATTCTACAACCTAGTCATATTCCATCTATCTTCTTTGTTCTTCGTCTTGTATCATGAAGAAACGATTACATGTCCATATCACTTACAACCCCAAACCCACCAGGCATCCTCTTCGTCTCTTCCACTTCTGACCGTTTCTTCTCCACCCAATCTTCCAACCTCCTCAATCCATTCTTTCCCAACCCTTTCCACTCATGTTTCGCCACGTTTCCACCCGCTCTATAATGTCCATTCGTCTCCCAGCAGGTAGACATCAATGTGGGTTCGTACCCGTGCCATGCGACATCCCGAACGGTGAATCCCATTCCATAAGATGAGTACGGTTGATCGAGATTCCTTCGAGCTGATGAGGGGAGAGGTGGGTCGGAGGCGGAGGGGTCATTGTATTCGCCTTGTTGTTTTAAGGGGAGCGCTTCGCCTCGGTTCAGTACTGTAGATACTCCACATCAGCAAATGTAGGTTTTATATTGGGTAATCAATATATATATATATATCTACCTTGAACGACTAAAATTCCAGAATCCTTAAATCAGCTACATTCGTGAATTTGATGGTTTGACACCTTACTCACCTCGTCCATCCAATGACCAGATATGTATCAATCCATCAGCACTAAGAGCCACCCATACATCAGCTCACCAGTCATAAATTGCAATGATTACTTGAAGCTATGAATTCACCTTCCAGAATAGATATAGCTCTGTCCCGTTGATTCTCTTGGACTGAAATGACATCTTATCAGAGTTCGTAACACACTATGTCCTCTGAAAGTCATTATGGAGCAGTCTTTGGGATGCGCCAATCGATTAGGTCGAGGATATTGCATTGATCGATCTACATGGTAGAAAGAACAGTTTTGGTAAGCTTCTCCAACTGTCCTAAACCAAACATCTGAATTGTATAGGACTTACAATCAAATCTCTGTTGACCGTAATTAATCACCGCATCTTTCTCTCCCTCAAACTCATTAGGCGATCTCATTTTCCTCAAATCGTACAATCTGGCAGCTTGATCTTTTGAATTTGCAATGATATACCTTCCATCACCTTTGGGTGAAGTATACGTTATTCCCTCGGTGGCACCTACGAGTATACCAGATGGTGTGGAGGAAGATAAAGATCGTCGATCCCATATCTTCACGTATCCGTCGTCGGAACCTGACACCAGAATATTGGTCGATGACTCGTCGGCGAAAGATACGGCGTTGACTATGAACACGCATTTACAAAGTTGGTGAGCAACGAAGACGTTATATGACTCCAGCAATGCCACATGGGTGGCATCCTCCTTGATGATGACTTGATGAAATGCAGATCGGTTCATCGAACTCACCATCATCCTGATGTCCACTAACAGCCAAAGTCCTCCTCTGAGCATCAATATCATAGACCATAATTTGACCTCCGCTAGCTCCAGCTACCACTTCTTTACCGTCCGCTGAAAACCTTATACTCCAGATCTGCGGAGATAACGGACGTCAATCATGATCAGCCCAGACATCCCGGCAAAACGAGAAAATGGCATTCTCAATGAAAGCCCATATCCAACTCACACCGAACCTGTCGTATCCAAACCTATCATTCCTCCTTGTACTCGAGAAATCCAATTCGATATGCTCTTGATCCGATTCAGCCGTGTAGAGCATATGTACATAAGGTGTGATCGAGGAATAGATCATCCTACAACACAATGACACACCGTCAGTATATGTTCACACCGAAAATACATACACCAGCTCTGAGTCGAGACATGAAGATGCAGCGGATAGTGCAACCCACTTTTCACCTTTCTTATCAGCATCACAATCCGTGACAGTCCAAGACCCTTCAACACCCTGAACCTTCTTGATCTTCTTCAAACTGGTATCTTCAGATACTATCTGACCCCCTCTACCCCATGAATAACCGTGATCATCCGATTCTTCAGTCTCATAATCGTCATCGTCTTCATCCTCATCTTCCTCTTCTTCTACTGCAGCAGCAGCAGCCGGGGTCCCAATCGCAAGAGTAGGTACAGTAGGAGATCTTGATGTTCTTGATCTCTTTCTTGAATTGGAGGTATAGCCAATTCGGTTCTTGCGCGATTCGCTCATTGAGTACAGATGGAGGGTAAAGTATTGGGTGGCAGTATCTGAACAACCGACTGTTAGTTATTGCAACATACTAGCAACAACCAAAATGACAGAATTGATATGGAACTGGGGACATGGCGTCAACCAAAGTGACATGGACTACTCACAGAACAATGAATAATCCTCTCTTGCGAATTGACCTACATAAGGAACAGCAGGATAAGACGCAACTATCGTTCCAGGTGTAT
The DNA here is from genome assembly GCF_000507465.2 of Kwoniella mangroviensis CBS 8507. NCBI lineage: Eukaryota > Fungi > Basidiomycota > Tremellomycetes > Tremellales > Cryptococcaceae > Kwoniella > Kwoniella mangrovensis. The sequence continues at coordinate 1,051,432 of NW_027062534.1, read as the reverse complement.
TCGGTACAATTGCGTGAGAGTGAGGTGACTACAAACGCACCCCGACAAATGAGTATAATGACTTCAGACTGGCTAACGGAATGAACATAACTCACATTTTTCTTTGGCCCTGTCCAACCATTCATCCAACCACTGGTAACTCTCGGTCTTTTCTTGCTTGGTATCCTCCATTGACCTACTCTCCCGAATTCACCAGATCTCAGTAATTCTAATCCAGCAGCTTGAGGTTCTTTAGGTGCTTTCCATTTCGGATCATTCCTTTCTCTTTCTCTTCTCCTCCTTTCATCTTGTTGTCCCCGTAAACCACTTGTGATATTCCCACTAGGCCTACCAGTCGTAACCATACCTCTTCTAATTAGATTCTGTAACAACGTCGATATATCCAAATTACCTTCTGGATCTTCTATTTGCAATTCATCAACTAGCTCTTGAGCTCTACGACGCTGTAAGAGAGTTTGCATTTCCGCCAGCGCAGCTGCACTCCCATCATCTTCATTATCGATTATCAATCTTGCATTTCCCATATCTTCATCGGATTCTCCTTCTTCGTCTTCGTCTTCATCGTCTATCTCTCCTATATCATCTTCGAATATGTAATCCCCGTCATCATCATCTTCCTCATCATCTTCATCACCGAAGAAATCATCTGGATCGATATAGACTTGGTAGTTGCCTCCATCATCTTCATCTACCCATTGATCTTCATCTCCTGCGACTGTATCGTAAAATTCGTCGAGATCGGGATGTAGGTCGTCGCTCATTCTGACTGTTTCTCACTACTATTTATCTCACAGATCCTACAAGCAATGTATTATTGGTGGACTGAGATGTGTTGTATGCGATCGATAAGCCAGAGTGATAGTGACAGTGATCGAGATGAGATTGATTGAGCACGTATATATATGGACACTTCGGTGATGAGCGTCCCCGGCTAAATCACCTCCACCGGTGACCTCCACCTGAAACTGTGGGATCTGTGCGTGTCTTAAGTGGTACACCATTTTAAACCATCCCGGTTGTGTATCAGCGTGGCATAACCGGGTGCTACTATGAGTTTGTTTAACGACGCAAGCGCTGATCAACGATACCACTGTAGACTGTAGTAGACACTCGTCTGTTCAAAATTCAATTCAACCCTGTCCAATACCAGTCAAAAGATAGATAGCAGACACTCTTGCTTTATCAGCCATTCTATCTTCTACCTCTGTATATACATCCACTTGTATAGTCACGTTCACCAGTTTCATACCCTAACATCAACCATGAGACCATCATCCCGTCTTCTCGCGTCCCATATCCCTAAAGTGGAATCGTATATCGTATCTTCCAAGAGAACGCCTTTTGGGGCCTATGGAGGCAAGTGAGTAGCATATCGTTTCAGCTGACAGTCCTTGAGATCCGAAAACATAGCTGATGATGCCGTTGATCTCACTCACCACCAGACTGAAAGAGCTCAAGGCATCTGAATTAGGTGGTCTAGCGGGTAAAGCAGCTTTGGCGGAATTACCTTCAGGTGTAGAAGTAGATCAAGTTTTCTTTGGGTAAGCTGGTAGAATCTTTCATGAGATAGATCCAGCTAACATCCTCAACGACTTCACATGAACAGTAATGTCTCACAGTCCGATAATTCGACACCATACCTCGCACGACATGTGGGACATTTATCGGGACTGGGTCCTACTGTACCTGCCTTGACTCTCAATAGGTAAGTTCTGAGCCTGCACGATCCTCGTTCATCTTTCTTCGGAGATCACTGACATGGCCCATCTCCTGCAGATTATGTGGATCAGGTTTCCAAGCTGCTATAACAGCCGCTCAACATATCTCCTTGGGAGACGCAGATGTATGTCTGACGGGTGGTGCTGAAGCAATGAGCATGAGTCCTTTTACGATGTCAGGTCTCTCTCGGTAAGTGTCGTCTCAGCTGGCCATTAGTTGATAGTCTCTGAGATGCTCAGCTGATTAATTCAAGTTAGATACGGAACAAAGTATGGAGTTGACCTCAAGTTGGAAGATTCCCTAGCGGCTGCTTTGGTCGATCAGAATCCCGGAGGCGTCAAGACCCCCATGGGAGGTGAGCTGAGCTCAGCTTCCTGAATAGCTGCAGCTGACAAATCTCATTTCATCAGTCACTGCCGAGAACTTAGCTAAGAAATACGGAATAACAAGGGAAGAGTGCGACAGTGAGTTCAGCTCATGCTCAGACTAGCTTACTATTAGAATCGGTACAGTAGCTGACTCATTGACTATGCAGATTTCGCTTTAATGTCACAACAACGATATGCCGCCGGACTCGCTGCTGGAGCCTTCTCAAGCGAACTGGTACCAGTCAAACTCAAACCTGTCAAAGGTGTTCCACAAACACTCGAAGCGGATGAACATCCCCGACCTCAAACTTCCATTCAATCCTTACAGAAACTCTCATCGGTATTCATCAAAGAGACCGGAGTGGTGACTGCCGGTAACGCATCGGGCATATGTGATGGAGGAGCAGCCAACATTGTTATGTCCGAATCGTCCTTGCAGAAGTACGGTGTGAAACCCCTTGCTAGGATCGCAGCGTACAGTTGGAGTGCATGTGAACCTGAAATTATGGGTATAGGTCCTGTTGTAGCTGTTCGAAATGCCTTAGAGAAGATTGGTAAGACGGTGGGTGATATGGATATTATTGAGGTCAATGAGGTGAGTTGGTTCAGTATGCATTGAGGAATGGAACACAGCTGATGGATAATTGTAGGCATTCGCAGCTCAATGGTTAGCTGTACAAAGGGAATTGGAATTACCGACTGAAAAAACCAACATGTTTGGTGGGGCCATTGCTCTGGGTCATCCACTCGGTGCTAGTGGTGCAAGGTGAGCACAGCACGTCCTTTTGTACAGTCTTGTCTCGCTCCGTACTGATATCTGTCGTTGTGACTCTTAGGATCCTCGCCAATCTTACTCATAATCTCCATCGACTCGATAAGAAGTGGGCTCTGGGTGCGGCTTGTATAGGTGGTGGACAGGGTATAGCAGTTGTTCTGGAGCGGTCCTAAGTATGATGCATGTCGACTCATATGTATTGTCTATTTCATTTTTGTGCATGAAGGGTACGCCCCAAAACGATGCATATTCGGAAACAGAACCATACAGGCTTCAAACAAAAAGTGCGCGGTGAATAATTTGCATATCATCCCTCTATGAACATCTCCCTCGGTATTCTGAGATTCTCGATGCGCATTGTGTGAAATTAATCCTCACTGTCCTTCCAAACTACAATAACAACTATTGCCGTCCCGTCTCGATCCAGCTGTTAGCTCTAAGCCCACTCATCAATCGATGAAAGACTCACATTCTATAAACGGACTTGAGTGGATGCCACTCTTTGACCGACTTACGTAAAGACGGGTGATGGAGGAAATGTTCGAAATGTTCCTTCCCATCTGCCTTTCATCATCATCATCATCGTCATTCCTATTCCTCATATTTAACATCTAAAGCATAGACTTCCAACATCAGCCTTGTCAATACAGAGCAAGATGCTACGTCAATCAGCCTCACGACTACTCACCCCGGCCTTGAGATCATACAGATCTCGACCTCTTTCCACTACCACACCATCTCTCATCAAAATCAGATCTTCCAATCCTAAACCACCCCAACCCCCTTCTTCCAACAATCAACCATCCCCTGCAGAGAGACCACCAACTGTCCCAGAGGATATATCAACCTCGAAACCATTCGAACCTATCACTTCTTCTCCTGCCGGAGCCACTCCACCTAAGAATACCGCTGCTGGTCCTACTCCCACGCAAGTCGAAGCAGGTGCAGACGGTGTACCTCTAACACCCATTCTACCTGAAGGTCATCCTCCTCCTAAAGCTACAGAAGCAAGTACTGCCACCCCAACTCCTGAAGCGGAAGCAGAACCTGCAACTGGAGTACCTCTCGAACCACCTACCCCTGAAGCTGCTGCTGAGGAATTACCTACAGATTACAGTAAGATCAAACTTCCTTCGTTGGATATCGACCCCGAAGCTCAGGCGTCCATTGCCGAGCCGGAAAGTGAGACGGAGCAGAGGGAGAAGAGGACAGGAGCGGGTAAAAGAGAAGATAAAACCTCTGCAGAGAAGACTAGAAGGGTATGGATAAGGTATGGTTATGCTGCGTTGGCTGTCGGTGGGATTGCGGCGGTATTGACTAAATCAAGTGATGAGGTGGGTCCAAAATCAAAAGCACTTTCCTTACGGACTATCAGGAAGTTCCATATGGAGTCAATGCTGATATTGTGCGTGATATGTGCGAATAATAGGGTGCGACTGGATCTACACCTGAGAACCAAGAGGGGATAGTGACCAAATTTACCAACAACATATCTGAGATATTCGATGTGAGTTCAATAAATCTCAGACTAATCGCGATATCTCGTGGAAATGTAGCTGACGATTATGGTACTTGACGATTATAGTACTTCAACAAACCAGCTTTCAAAACCCTTCTTCCTGATCCTTTACCACCTCCCCATCAAAGGCCTTATACACTTGTGATCGACTTGGAAGGATTGCTGGTCCATTCATCATGGGATGTGAGTCAGCTAATCCCTACTGGACAATCGAAGAACGTCCTAGCTGATTGTATCATCATGTTTCAGAGAGCATCAGGATGGAAGACTGCCAAGAGACCTGGTGTAGATTATTTCTTAGGTTATTTATCGCAATTCTACGAGATCGTGTTATTCAGTTCAGCACCCCTCTATGTAAGCTGATACACCACCTGTTTGGCAGAAAGGAAGTGAGCTTATGATCATAATACGCATATAGACTGCCGCACCAGTAGCTGAAAAGTTGGATCCCTACCAAGCTTATTTGCCTTATCGATTATTCAGAGAAGCTACCAGATACGTTAATGGAAAGGTCGTAAAGGTTAGCTTTATGTCCACTTATCTCTTCAAGTGATAACATAGAGCTAATAGTCAACCCGATTGGTGTAGGATCTATCATACCTCAACAGAGATCTTTCAAAGGTCATCTTACTTGATACCAACTCTGAACATGCTGAACTTCAACCTGAAAATTCAATTATCATCAAACCTTGGAACGGGAAACCTAGGGATAAAGGTTTGGTGGAGATGATTCCCTTCTTGGAATGTGAGCAAGATCATGTTGGATATAAGTTTTCACAATGCTTCTGGTTTTGATATTGACTATTGACTGGGAAATTACTTAGCTATCGGTATATTCAACCCCGCCGATGTGCGACCGATACTCAAAGCCTATGAGGGAAAGAACATACCCGTTGAATATGCCAAGAAAGAAGCAGAGGCGAAACAGAAAGCTATAGAAGAATGGGAGAGGATGCACCCTTCTGCCATCAGTGGAGCGGGAAGTGGATGGTTGAGTAGTATGTTTGGAAGCGTTGCAGCGGTGAGTGAACAAATATCGAGATCGGTCTTCAGGGAACGCTAACACTATCCTTCATGCTTAATTGGACGTGAACAGCCCGGCCAAACGAGGCCTAATCAACCTATGACATACCTCGAACAGAAACGTGCCCAAGCCCAAAAAATATATCAGGAAGAACAGAAGTACTGGGCCGAGCATGCGGACGAGTTCAAGAAGTGAGCTGGTCCTTCATGCGTTATTGGATCCAGCTGACGTGACGTTGTTTGTACTTGTAGGTTGATTGAAGAAGATAAACAAAGACAAATAGCAGAGATGAAAGGATCACTCTTAGGGATGTTGACGGGACCCAAACCTCAAGAAAGTGAACAGAAGAAGTAAGATGGCGTTGAGTTGTCACTGAGAAGAGGAGTAGGCGGCTCAGAGGTATTTCATTATCGCTGAAGTTTATCAAAGGGTAGATCGTTGAAGTGTTCTCTCATCTGGAGATGTTTTTTTTCGTGTAGCATCGCCCAGGGCGTAAGAAGTATAACGCAGTCTGTAGTCTGTGAGATTCGGTCTGCCGTTCAATGCAAATGCATATCTTTTTCACCCCTCGCATATATCTCTAGATATAAGATATCATTTAATGCTTCTTGTCTGATCCTTCGGCTTCGGCGACGAATTGTCTGATGCTGCGAGTGGAATGGATAAGTCAGCTGAACAGTCACATTGTTCATTATAATTGCGATGGAATGACCAGAGTGATGATAAGAGATGATAGACACGACAAGAGCACATCTCTCATACATTCCCGCGATGCGCAAGCTACTAGACTTGAGGTCGGTCTTATTCTTAATTGAGATTAACGTCTCATACGACTCCACCACACCAACCCTCAGTTCTTTCTTTCCTTTCCTACACTCTTTGACTCGGCAGGCCCCATCTCCGAGCCCAATATAATTACAACAAGAGAACGCAAGAAACGCGATACTCACAAATCCTCTTCCTCGGGGGTCTCACCAGTAATAGTCTTATCCTCTTTTACAGGTACGGGAGCGGATCCAGAAGATGATTTATCACCTCCACCTAATGATGAGACGGCTATACCGACCGTGGCAGCGATGGTGCCGAGAACGCTGTGATCGAGATCGTAATGAATAAGTGATTGTTGCAAAGAAAGTCCGATAATATAGGTTTAGTTGAATTGGACAAGGGTAAGGGAATCAAGGAAACGAAGGGGATTCTAGTCAGCACGATTTTCTCTCTTTTTTGCGCTATGGATTCTTCAAGGTTCCACCAGAATAGTAACGCTTACAGGTATTCGTTCTATAATTTCAAGTACATCATAAGATTAGCATATGTCCTCACCGACTTCTTTCATACCGGCCGAAATGTTTCCAGCCCATGGGACAGAGCCAGGTGGAAATGTTCAGTAAGAGATCGTACCCACCTTGATAGCTCGACCTGCGATGTTGTAGGACATTTTTGGATGATCTTGGAGAGTGGTTGAGGTAGGTAGGGTGATATGGCCAAGGTGAGTAGAGGATATATGTATATGATTATTGGTTTGTACGACCCAGAAGATGGTGGTAGATGGGTGGTAAGTGGGAATCCGTCACCACTATCTCAAAACGCCGAAAATACCCGAAACGTGGTACTGCAACTGCATCCATCATTGAATGATATTTCTGAAAGTTCAAGTCAATCGATACATCCTCACATCTCTATATATACATAGGTCATCGATAGCTTATCTCATAGTACTCATATAGATTTAAGACACCCACTGCACAATGATCGGCTCGATAACTTCCCTCTTACGACCTTCTGCCATCGCATCTTCGTCGCGATTCACGCTCCCCCTTTGTCCCAAGCCGCCAACAGCGTCGATACAGCAAGTGAGGTATAGAGGTCAATTAGCACCGAAGAGGACGAAATATAAGAAAGCTGCGAAAGGTGCTCCAGGTGTGAGCTAACTTCTTCCAGATCCAGCCAGGATACAAGCTGACTCATAGTTTTTTATTCGCAGACTCAAATACCTATTGTATGTGGTTACTCAATTTTACAGTCTAATAAATATTTCACGAGGCGTATACAATGAAATTCCCCAATACTGGCACTTTAACTGACAGTTTCTTTTTCCGCTATTATAGGGAGGCTCACTAAAAGGTACTACCCTACATCATGGAACATACGGTCTCCGAGCATGTTCCTCCGTCCGAATCTCCGCAGCTCAACTATCATCATGTCAAATGGCCGTCCGAAGAAAGATCAAACCCGTTAAAGGTGCTCAGATGTATTTGAGGGTATTCCCAGATATCCCAGTATGTGTGAAAGGTAACGAACAGCGTATGGGTAAAGGAAAAGGGTCATTCGAATATTGGAGTTGTAGAGTTAGTCCGGGGAAGGTCATCATGGAGATTGGAGGTGGTGGGATAAGGGAGGAAATTGCTAAAGCTGGTGAGTGATCTCCAAAAATCTCTAAGGACGGAATCAATCAGTAGGACCAAGGAGGGGGGCACGATGAGGAATCATGAATTTTATCACTCACATTCCTTTTTTGTAATGACGATCTGGGAAGAGTCATAGAAAGAGGAGAAAATCATATTCACCTAAGAAGAAGAGGAGGAACTATATCATCACACTGGCATTGCAATAACAGCTGACACACTCCTTTTACAAATCGCTTGCAGCCCTCAAACTCGCCCAAGCTCGTCTCCCTTTACAAACGGAATTCATCACTCTATCCTCCTCCCCTCGACTCGGTAAGATATCGCACGATAATCTAGTCTCTCCGTCTTATGCTCGACCTGTACCTAATCCGATAGTGGAGCTGGATGTGAAAGATGAAGGTAGAGCCAAGGATGTGGTTCTAGGTAGAGAGGCAGAGGAAGTTGACGAGTTGAGTAGGAGGTTGGAAGGGGCCGTGTTGGATGATGTTAGACCTGCGACTGGACAGGAGGTGCGAGCGTAGATCATTTATGCATTGTGCATTGGTTGTCTTTCTTGCAAATGTCTGATATGAGAAGGGCAACATTGTTTCATTACTGTAAATAATGGACATACAATATCAATAACCAACAAGACATGTTCACAATATCAAAACGCAATATTCGACAATACACATATGCACATATTTCAATAGTCCGTTGCAGATTCAACAAGTAAATCGTTGTGATCAAAGTATACCAACACTATGAGCGATTCCCACTCCATCTAAAAACCCCCTCCAAGCTTCTTCCTCATCCACTGCTTCCCCATGCTGTTGCTCTGCCATCGTATCGTATGTGGTCGATGCACATGCACTAGGTTTCTCACTCTCGGTGATACTATCCAAAGTAGGTTGATACCTTCTTACAACACTATCAACATCCGTAGGCCACATTGTCCCAGCCTTAGGACGAGGTCTACTTTTCTCGTCTAGTTTTAAATCATATATGAGCGAAGTGATCGATTTGTCCAGGGTGAAGAACATCTTTTCAATAGGGCTGGTACGAGTGGGAATGCGAGATCATGTGATGGAAGCAGATGCGGTTGAAACTGATAATTGGGATTTGGTGATGAATGTCATTGTCATAAGTGATATGGACAATTGGAAGATTATGACGATCAACGTATCTTACTATGTTGAACTGAAAAACCTTTGCAAATACCTATATGTATCTTTCGATTGTTAGCAGAGACGGTTGATCTGATTCATGAGTAATCGGTCTTCCAATTTCCACTTGTATTGAAAGGATCGACCTCCCGAAAGATTCTCCAATATGATGAAAGGTAGTATACCATCGCTCCAACAAGTCAGACTCGGTATCATATATTTCCATAAGCATTTCTCATATTCTTGAGATCATCGATGGTTGAGATCGATAAAACATTCAATGCCAGACACCAATGATATCATCTCAAAAGGGTGGTGTTGGTGATCACTATGTCTACTAGTCTGTACGATGGAACGTAGATTAGTATTGTCAGTACTGTCAGTGAAAGCAATCATGGACTTCATGGGATGTATCATCATGAGCGAACATGACAAATTGATCAAGGACAGTGCCAATTAGATAAATCGATTAGATCATCATCGGTCAAAGTCGATACCATTCGAAACCGGACGTGCTGGGTCGAGCCACCGGACCACGTCAATGTACCATGCTGCATATTCCCGTATGATCTATCTAATGTACTCTCTCCGTATCCCATACTGAGTTGGTAGCGAATTCCTTCGGAGCGATAGGGTCGGTCTGTAAAATATGATCAAATAGATGGATGATTAGCAAACCATCAATTGTTGACTGTCCATTTACAGCACTTAACAAGACCGACAACTTGTGGATTTGCTGAATACCGACTACTCTTTATTACCGTGGAAGAAGAAGAAGAAGAAGAAGAAGAACCACTCACACTTTGCCCCCTTAACGATCCAGTCAATCTCCTATCTCGTTCCATCATCATTGTCTCCCATGAATCGAGATTGTAACGTGGTGGCTATGGTGGATTTACAGCATTCATCAAAATCAGCTTGACTGCCCAAGTCCTTCTATAAGCCAGCCCTTTCGGGATGGTCGTTTGCACTGGGACCAATTGCCTCACCTTTCCATCATTTGTTAACCTCTTGGCTGTGTTGAACAAAGTACCAGTAGCTCCAAACATGACAGTCAATAGACCTATCAACAAAATTTTCAAATCAGCTATCGTGATTGGGGGTAATTGTTCTTGGGTTAGCTGAACGTACCGAAAGGAATTAAGGCCTAATGATCAAAGATATACCCATTAGCATTTCATATTGGACGTATCCGAGGGGAGAAGCGTCGCTCACCTCCCAAGGAACAGGCATTTTTGTCTACTTTCTTTCACGGGACAAGGGTATAGAGGTATCCAAGTGTTCGGATCGACCAAAGAGAGGGATGGGCAGGTTGTACGTGGTCGTATAGGTTGTTTTGTATCGTCTTATTGTCAATATGATATTTATGAGATGTCTTAATATTCATTGGCGTATCCTCTCTGCTGGTTGCACTCGCTCGTACAAGGTAAAGTGATATCCAGACTAGGGGATAAATAATAGGTAAATTAAATCCACATCACTCAGCTCAAATAGTCCATGTGGCTTCCGCGTGTCTTCGAGATCAGCGAACATCGTCCATGTTGAAGAAAGTCGAGTCGAGGTCAAGGTTGTCTTGTTGCTTGGAAAGCTATCATCATCATTGACTTGGGCCGAATCACGACACATTGGCCTACTCGGAGCGACCTCAAAGGCTCACATAATAGCTCATCATGCCACCCAAGAAACACCAGCCGCCCAAGGCGGAATCCAAAACAGTGAGTCAAAAGTCCAACCTATATCCCTGTCCTCAAGATTACCTACGGAGGCTGCTCTTTCTGCCTATGTTGAAATGTATCAGTGTATAATTCGATGATAACATAATACTGACACCGTAATTCATACCATGTAGAAAGCAGATAACGTCGATGAAGCTCCCTTACAAGCCGTCATCTTAGCAGACTCATACAATAGGCGATTCGAGGTTTTGTGCTCAGACCAACCTAGAGTACTGCTACCGCTCTGTTCAACGCCTCTTTTAGCTTGGACATTGGAAAGTTTGAGTTTGAGTAAAGTGAGGCAGGTGTTTGTGTTCTGTGGAGTACATTCGGATAAGATCAGGGCTTTCATCGAGTGAGCAAACGTCTCTTTTCTTTTAAATTCGATCTTATAATGTCAATTATGGGCGAAATTGCTTTTTCGCCCATAACAACACTTTTCCTACATTTCTCGTTGTATCGCTACCTCACTTCAAGCGTCTCTGATTTGTGGGTATGCCATCATGAACTGACTGTTTTTGTGGGTTGTAGGACATCCCCTTATCGGCATACCCTCGATATACAATGTCTATCCAGTCAGACAGCCATGTCGGCAGGTGATGCTCTGAGGGAGCTAGACGATATGAGTGTGAGCTACCTCACCGTAACCAAGCCTTAGAAAAGTAGCTTATGTCTCCAATCTCGGACTTCATAGGTGTTAAACGCAGAAAACCCATTCATCCTCGTTCATTCACCTATAATATCGAATTATGATATATCCAAGATGGTAGAGGCGCACAAGAAGAGGAGAGAGGAGGACAAGAATTTCATCATGACTATGGGAGTAGGACTTGGTGGAAGGTGAGTGCCCGAAGTCTCTTCAAACTACAGTACACTGGCACTCAATTCATATACTGATATTCAACTTTGACAGACGTCATCCAGAATCACCCATCATGCTCGTCCATCCACCATCTTCCCGACTGTTACACTACGTTCAAAATCCCTTATCCCCCTCTCAACCAAGGTTATCTTTCCCTTCTCAACTTTTCCTCGATCCTTTCCCGGCCAATATCGACACATATGAAATATGGTCTGGTACACCCTCTTCATCATCCTCGTCGATCGGTAGAGGAGGATATAGGGATTTGGGAGTGGATATTTGTGAGGCGGACGTTCCTGCTTTATGTACGGAGAATTTCGATTATCATGATCTGAGGAGACATTTCGTGAATGGAGTATTGACTTCTGAGCTGTTGGGAAAGAAAATCGCTGTGCACCTTGTAGGTAAAGATGAATTGAACCTGAATGGAGAAGAGGAGAAGCAAAAGGGAGATGTGAGATCTGGGAATGGGGGGACTTATGTGGAGAGAATTAGAGATACGAGGACTTTTGGAGAGATCACGTAAGTCGAATTGCCCGTCTTTCTCGTATGGAAAGAACAAATCATCAACTGATGTCTTGTTTGGAACAGACGAGACGTACTTAGAAGATGGGCATTCCCTTTGGCGCCTGACAATAACGAACCTGGAGGTGTTCAGTATGAGCTGAGAGCGGGTAATGTGTATATCGCAAAAGATAATGTGGTGCTTTCGAGGTAAGTCAGCTAGAAATTCAGCCTATTGATCGACCGGAAGTTATTTCAGCTGATAATGCACCATTTCGAAAACCAGAACGACAACCCTTTCCGGTCCACTTCTAATTGGCCCTAGATCAGCTCTAGCTCACAACACACGTATCCATCAATCTACCCTTGGAGCTGACTGCTCGGTGGGACCAAGCACGACTGTGAATCAGTCGTATATCTTCGATGACGTTAGGATAGGTGCCAATTGTACACTCAAAGAATGCATCATAGGAGAAGGCGTGATAATCTCCGATGATGTGATTGTAGGAAAAGGAGCATTGATAGGAAATGGAGTGAGATTGGGTAGAGGAACGAAAGTACCTGATTTTGCGAGGATTGGGAGAGAGAGGTATGGAGGTGAAGGATTTGATTCGGATGATGAAGAAGATGAGGAGGATGAGGATGAACGAGGTGAGTCATATCGTTTCATTGAACACCGCGTCACCATGATCTACAGCATATCGCTATAGAGATATCGCGACCTGGTCAAGTAATATGAACTAACCTATACTAATTACTTCACCCCTAGATAACCGCCTGTCCACCCTGGGCCCCGACTCTATAGGTTTTCTTTGGCCTAACGAAGAGGAAGAACCAGCCTCTGATTCAGAGGATGAAGGTGAAGATCCATATGAACACCCTCGAAACAAACGATTGCTCCAACTCGGTCGACGTCTATCCAATATCTCAACTTCTACCGTATCACTTTCCACGTTATCCAAAGCGTCTTCATCAGAAGCTTCTTCGCCTCTTTCGGTTGCATCATCCGCATCGACTTTACCTGATCTTGCACCTTTGTCTTTGAACCAGGGCCCTAGAGAAGAATTCTACATCGAAGCTAGGGAATCGTTGCTCCGAGCTTATGAGGAGGATCATAAAGTTGAGAACGCCGCTTTGGAAATGAGAACTTTGGTGATGGGTGAAAATGCAGGTCAGGATGCAGCTAGAGAAGAAATATTGAAATTCTTCTTATCTAAACTCACTCTATCGGGCGGTGCGGGCGAAATACTCAAGTCGACTGTTGGGGTATTTGGTAAATGGGGTCAATTAGTTAGATCATTCTCAACAACGGATTATACCCTCATCGCTGTTGATACTCAAAAATTCTGTGTGGATAATGAGCCTTATAGACCTTGGTTCGGTGTTATTTTAAGAGGGTTATACGATTCTGATACGTTGACTGAAGATGAATTGATAGATTGGAGGGATTCATCGGTATCGAAAGGAGAAGGAACGAAAGACGAGAATGAGAAGAAGATATGGTTGGAAGTTTATAACAAAGGAAAACCTTTGGTGGACGTTTTGGAAAGTATGGAGAGTGACGATGATGAGGATGAGGATGATGATGAAGAGGAGGATAGTGAGTAAGTAGAGGAAGCGATGTCATTTGTAGTCGCGTAGTTCTCGCCGCATCCTTTTTGTGGTTATGCATCTGCATCTTCATATTGATCAGTGATACGCGTTTTCCGAATCTGAGAGGTTCATCTAATCTGTGACCTGACTTAGAACAAAGAGCTGCCTGTGAATACGCACCAAGACAGCATTGGAGAGTACGTGCAGTGCTGGAGCATCATTCTTGACGACACACGTATTGAGCAAAGGTTGTACAATGGGATGATCCCAACTTTGATTTCTGACAATGGCTGCAATACAAGTGATCGTCTCACAAGTTCGTTTCGACGGAGTGAAGATTATCTTGTAATTATCATATACATACTCATGCTGATATTCTATCCCGTCCTACTTCCAGTAGATACATATACACACAGCAAAGGTAATGTATTTTTCGAGGTCGAATGTTGCAAGGCTACTATCAAGAAACTGACTATTATATGAGGACTCTCGTCCGGGCCAGCAGCTAACGAAACCAAGCTTTATGAAAGATGACTCTACTATACGCACTATTTGAAAGGTATTAATCCTGTGTGGATGATAGCAAATACCAGATTAACGAAGTGCGATCACTGTAAGGAGAAGAAGGAGAAAGAAGGAAAGATGTCTTTTTTCTCTTCACGACAGGACAAGGCGAGTGAGTGTGAGGGTGAAAAAGTTTGGTCGATCTCGCTCTTACGTAAATAAACACGTGTCTTGACCGGTTGACGTACGTTCCGAAGGAGGAGGGGGTGAGTGGACTTGAGGTGGACGTGATTTATATTGGATCCAAAGGAAGGATGAAAGAGATGAACATTACTGAGATGACTATGGGGTATAGATACATATAACAAGGAGGAGTGAGAACAGGATAGTGGCTAGCGACTAGTCACCATGTCACACCATCCTACTTATCCCTATGGGTATACCCAGCAGTCAACTTCAAACGATCATCCACCACCATCAACATCATCATCACAAAGTCAACCTCACTCCCAACCTCAATCTCAAGCAACTTACAATGATCCCTCAAACTTGTTATCAGTGTACCCGTTCATGACATATGCACCAACTGCAAGAGGTAATGATTCTTCTTTTCCAACCCGAGTACTACCGCTGACCCTTCTCTTCATCTTCTAGTCGCTCAGCACCTATCACCTCACACAACCACTTACCCACCAACTCCCAGCTCATCAGACCTGTACCCGCAGTATAGCGATATCCTCAGTCGATTGGATAATCCCACTACAGTCGAAGATTGGGCGATGCGACAGGCTGCCGAAGCTAGACTGAGAGAACTCATGAGTAATAGCACTGGCCACAGGTATTCACGACAGTCAGTATCTCGTCCTCTCTTTTCCTTACTAGCTAAACAACTCTTGAGTACTGATAGGACTTACATCAGACCACCCCCTCATACACCTCAGTCACACAGTCAACCACCCACTCCAACTTCTGCCAACGCTTACGGCGCAGAAGGTCCAGCTTCACGAACACTCCCACTGCCATATTCCTTCCTACCGACTTACTCTTCTCAGCCTATCTCGAACGGCCAATTGCACACACCTACTTCGACTAGGGGTCACTCTCCTGTCTCTCCTCAACGTCAACCTCCAGCCTTTCAGAACAGTCCTCAGGACTATCTCAACAATTTCGTTAACAACACTTTAGCCAGAAATACGGAACCACACATTCAAACACCATCTGCTTCCTCTTCTTCCCGATCGCAACCTATTGTAGCTCCTCAACCTGTCCCTATCACCTCAATGCCCCTGCAAGCTGGGCCATCAAAGGAAAGACGTGCCTCTCCTAGGCGGTCAACCCCTAATCAACTTACGATAGCTGCATCGTCCCAACAAACTCAGGCTCAAGTCGGAATGTCTATACAAAGACGTACCTCCCCTCGAAGGTCATCAGCCTCTATGACCGATATGAGATCCCCCAATCCACCTTCATCTGTAGCTTCCACACCGACTCATGAGAGGATAGTGCATTCCAGTCCGGCATCTTCTCCTGATCCTCTGGGTCCATCGCCAACTAAGAAATCGAGGAATAACAACAATGGATATACAGATAGGAGTAGTAGTAGGGATATGTCACCTTCGATATTCGGTAGGAAACAAACACCCGATATGGAGATATCATCCTTATCCGTGAATGATCGAAGAAGTAGTAGCAGCGAAGAAACCCCAAGAGCCAAGTCGCATGGGAAAGTCGTACAAGTTGTCATCCACACAAGGAAGAAGGTCAATAAAGAAGATCAAGCGTCAGAGAGTAACGATGCGGAGGAAGATGAGGAGGATGATTTGGATTGGGGAGAAGATAAAGATGGTGATTGGAATATGGATAATCACCAAAATGGTAGATACAAAAGTCCACCAATGAATGCGGCGGTTTTACCTAGAGGTAGCGGTAGGACAGGTGAGAGAGATATGAGAAGTATGTTCATCTCCACTATCAGCTCACTGCCTGAAATCGATTCCCATTATGAATGTGCCGCTGATCATTTTCTCTGTTGTTCAGCTTTCTGGCAGAAATTGATCAATTTGCTTGAAGATATCTTCGAAGAATCCGATACATTCCCTGCCAATCCCAAACCAGGTGATCTAGCAGGTAGTCGATATTTCGCAACTACATCTAGAGATGGCAGTTCACCACTGTTGTCTTTTGGAACAATACGAAAAGTGTCATCGTACGTTATCAGAGTGCAATCTGCACGTAAGAGACAACCCTCCGGTGCTCAAGACGGAGGTGTAGGTCAGTGGGACAATGAAATGATGGGAAGTATTTTAAGGTTGTTGGACAGAAGTATGAGGGATATGGAGAGTCTCGCTGTTTTTCCTGAAGATAGGAAACCTGCTGTTTCTGCTTCCGCTCAAGCTTCAGGGGAGGGAAAGAAGAAAACCTCGAGTAAGAAGAAGAAAGAACCGGTTAATCCGGACGACAATGACGATGATCAAGAATTCACTCTAAGTGAAGATGCTTTGCAGAAGCATGAACGTACATCAGACAGAGTGAGAGATGGAGTGGCAGCTGCTGAATGTGTTTTGATCCTACTGGACTCCGAAGGATTATCTAAACAGGTGAGCCCCTTTTCTCGGTTACTGCATACCAAGTTGAGAAGCTCATGAAAGTGTACAACGTATAGATGTACTCTGAAGATCTTCTTACCATCAGCATAAGCATAATCAAAGAGCAGATGGAGAAGGTCATATTCCCCATTGTCGAAGGCTTAGCTGGCGAGAGTGAGTCGTGGCTTCATCTTATACTCACATACGATGAGATGTCGCTTACTACGGCTAAAACCATCACAGAGATATCATCAAATTACCTTGCTCATATCGTACAAGCAGAAACTATGTCTCTGAAAAAGGGCAAATCGAAAGCTCTCTCACCATACTTCGCTCATCCTTCCTTCTCCGCCATCGCGACATCAATCATCTCATCCATCCCTCGTCTCACTTCCATGATCGGTAGACCTCAATTGGCTTTTTCAGACTCATTGGTCATCCAAATTGTATATCTGGCAATTGGACCATTGTTCATCAATGAGCCGGTCATGAAGAGAGGCAAGAAAGATGGAATGGGGAAAGAGGGAGGTGGAGTAATGAAAGGGCTGAAAATGGAGGCTTTAGGCTGTCTCAGAGGGGTGCGCTACAAAAATTGCCGTTTCGAGATCTTTGCTAATAGCAGATGATTATAGGCTTTCGCTCGATATGAAGATCAAAGACAGTGGATCGTAGAAGAAATCCTGAGCTCATTGGTCAGAATACCAGAACAGAACCATGTTCAGAATAAGTTCGAGTACGTAGTGGGCTAGGAGAGTTGTATTCCTGCACCGCATAATAGCTGATCTGTACTATAGACTTGCGAACGGAAAATCCATACATACTGTCTCGGCACTCTTACTTCAGCTTATCCAAGCTTCCGCACACGGTACGATTGACAGAATCAGAAAATTACATTCGTCCGCTGCTGAAGCTGAGATGATGGGTATGAGCGATAAGAAGGTGGATGTTCCGGAAGAGGTAAGCCAAAGACAACATGAATTTGAAATATCTTCGCTTATACCTATCCTGTACCGCAGGAATCAAGGATTTGTGTGGATACTATTGAAAGTGCTTTAAGATCAGCTAGGATCGTTGCTGGATATCTCGTGCAGAAGTAAGCCAGGTACTACCACACAGACAAATTGAGCGAGTTTTCATGCTGATCTCGATATCCAGGTCCACCTCAACCAAAGCCACGAAGACATCCCATGATACAGAGTATAAAGCTATCCTTGATCTTTTTTTGAAGGACTTGATGCTTGTCCTTTATCGACCTGAATGGCCAGCTTCTACCCTTTACCTTACTGTCTTCTCCCGGATCCTGATTGTCTCCTTGGAAGATCAGAAGACTGGTCCAGAGGCCACAGCTGCCAAAGGCATCGCACTGGATTATCTCGGTGATATCGCTGCTAGATTGAAAGGGCTCGGACTGGAGATGAATGGTGAAGGGAAGATAGCTACTCTGGATGAAGTGGGTTTCTTCCGCTCAACCACCGTAACGGCTTCGCTAACGAGATAGTTTGAGCAGGTCATTGCCAATGTTGATATGGCAGGTTTACAAAAGCTGATCGAAGCTCAGAAAGCTATCATGACTTTCTTGTCTTCCGCTGCTAGAGAAGACGGGTCCCTGAATGTGCGTTGTCTATCTCTACCCAATACTCAATAACTGACATGCCGATACTGCATATCAGTCATCCCGGGATATGGCGTGTATAGTTTGGGCCCAAGAGCTTCAAAATGCTATCAAGAAATCAACATCTGTAGTAGAGAAGTTGACCTCAGAGAAAGATGAAGAAGCTCAGGAGACTAGTCAACGTCTACAGAATATTATCACAACTCTTAAGAATACTCTTAGGAATATTTGGATGGGAGATGAAGGCTTGTTCGAGGTACAGTGAGTCTGTCCGCTTTGTCCTGAAAAGGGACATCGGGTCTGACTGAGGAGTTATCAGTGATCCACGACAAGCCGAGATCGCTACTTCAGCATCCATCGCTATTTCTCGAGGTAGACAATTACAGAATGCGGTTGATCCTATCTTGATTGCTCTTTTGGGTGTGTTGGATAATCCTGTCGTAGCACTTCGTTCTAAAGCTTTGAGAGGCGTTGGATCGGTCATCGTGGTGGATCCAGAAGTACTCGGACTTGTAAGTCTATTCGGTATTATCGTGCGGAATAAGCTCACACAAATGAATACAGCCCCAGATACGTCAAGCACTGGAAGATCGACTCTCCGACCCTTCACCTGCGGTGCGTGATGCAGCGGTAGAATTAGTAGGGAAATACATCGTGCAGAAGCCGAAACTGGCGGCTGAATATTATCCTCATATTGCTCAACGAGCTTTGGTCAGTTAAATGTTCGTGCTCCCTGGCGTAAACTAGCTGACATAAATGGTATACACAGGACTCCAGTTCGGGTGTAAGAAAGCGAGTCATCAAACTTCTGAAAGGCATTTCCCCCAATATGGAAATAAGGGATATCAAAATCGATATTTGCTGTAAAATCATCGATCTCACGGATGATCAAGATGAGGGTGTTAAAGTGTGTTGGCCAATTCATATCAGTTTTGCGATTGCACAGCTCATATGTTGCGATAGGATCTGGCTGTGAAAACATTGACCGAATTACTGTATACTTCTGGAGAAGATGCAGCTGGATTATTGGTTGATATCCTGGGAGATTTCAGAGGTAGTAATGGATTACTGGAACGAGCTATGGACGGGGTACGTCTGCTGCTATTGACTTCGCAAATGGCCCGACTGATCCTGAAATCATTTCTATCAGGTATCGAATGAATGCGATTCCACAAACCACAAAGATCGGTTCGCCCAAACTATCGATTCTCTCATCACTCGCCTTATTGACGCGACTGAACAATCGGACTTTGATTCTCTCTCACATGTACGGGCAATATGGTTGTTATGTACTAGTGATCCTGGTCAGATCGATACTCAGAAGGCTGGCGTGCTATTATCGTATCTTCGACCTCCTGCAAATGTGAGCCGTATCTTTCCCTTTAGAAGGATATCAAAGCTAACAAGGGGCTACGTCAAAATCTGATCAGTCCGATGATCAAGCTACCAACGAACTTCTTCTGAAGATATTCAGTAAATGTATACCTCAAATGCCAAGAACAGCATCGACCTTCGCATCGGATCTGACAAAGAAGCTTATGCCTATGATATCGAAACCTGCTGGAGGATTTCAGGCTCTCAGAGAGACCATCGGATGTTTCTGTGCAGTCATCAATTTTTTGACGAGAGATTGGACGAGGTTGATCAATGTTTTGAGGGCTTGTGAGGGTAGGTCATGCCTCCCTAAGTGACGGCTAGTGCGATAGTTTGGATTTGCTACTTACAGCTTACTGTTCACTGTTTGTAGCTAAAATCCGACCCATTCGAAGTCAATTTCTTAGTACTGGTACGACCACTGCACCGAGTCAAGCTGCATCAATGATGTTGTATATTACGGCTTTGATCGCTGAAGGGTGTAATCTTGATAATGTTGCTCTAGAGGATGACAGTATGTGATTGAATTATGCTTGTTTCGATCGCACAGCTGATGATCCTAAACTTATATAGTGGTCGACCTTGAACTGCGTAAAATCACTTCCTCGCCTACATCAGTCTACCTATACGAGGTCTATCTCGATTTCGCTAAACTCCCTTCATACCAATCAGCGGCTACCATCTGTATAGGATCCTTATTTCGCTCTTATCCCTTTTTGCTCCAAAGAGAAGAAACCTCCGAATGGATGTCGGACACTTTCAAATCGCAGAACGAAGATAATCGTGCTCAGCTCTTGGGTGTGATCCACGAGTTCCTTGCTTCGGAAGTCGAGAGGAGAACCGATAAAGGCGCTGATAGTGGTACGAAAGGGAAAAAGGGAGATAAGGGTAAGAAGGAATTGGGCTTCGAGATGTTGCGTGGGGATGCAAAGGAATTACAGGACTCAGAGTGAGATCATTCTCGCCCAATCCTCTCTTTGATCATAACAAAGCTGATTAATGGCACGTGTTTCCAGTCATTCGACTACGATAGTACAGAATAACATCGAACAGATATTTGAGTGTGCCAGGTCCCAGGATCCGGTCACTCAGAATGCAGCTTTGGACGTATTGGGTTTTGTGGTAAACCAAGGATTGTATTCACCAGTTCATGTGAGCTATCACTTTCTTAATTTAAATGTCATTGTTGGCACGAAGCGTAACTAATGATCACTTGTTTACTCTTAGACCGTCCCAATCCTGGTAACACTCGAAACCTCCTCTGACCCTCAGATCTCTGAACGAGCATCAAGTCTCCATCAAGTCTTGCATCAAAAACATGCTTCTCTGGTCACCGTGTTGTATATGGAATCAGCCAAAGCATCCTACACCTATCAAAGAGGTTTGACATCTGAACCTTCGGGTCATAGAAATGGAGTAGCGTTATTGCAGAATTGGTATAACCTCTTAAGTGAGAAGAGAGTTTGGAAAATTGATTTTTTGAAAGCTTTGAGCAGAGGGTTTGATAGGGATTTGATAGGGGATTTAGTAAGTCTGCGCTAAAATTTGCATCGTCCGCTTCTTCAGTGAAAGGCATTAGTAGAAGGCGGGAAAGAGGATCTAAACTGACTTCACATCTAGGATGCAAATTTCGTACTCTACCTTGCGGAGAACTTGGCAACTTTCGAATATAAACTACAAGAAGAACCAATGACGATCATAGTATCTTTACAAAAGATCATATCAACCTGTACAAATTTGATATCGACAATGGAAAAAATAAACTTAACTCAAATCCAACCTCACCAGCTCAATGAACCCGTCGGAGGAAAAACAATCCGTATTGGTGATAATGATCAAGAGAATACAATCAAGATTGATACATTGGTTGAATCGAGTATTATCACTTCTTTGGCGGTAATTCTCAAAAATCACTTATTGAATTTATATCACTTACCTGAAGAGTGAGTTCGGTGATCTTCCTCTACTGTATCTGCTTTAGATACATACGTAGAGACATAGGAGCTAAGTAGTGGGGTTCCTACACAATCAGTAAATGTGCAATTCACGTACCGGGTAAAAAATCAGCGATTGGTGATAAACCCACACAAAGACGTGGATCGGCTGTGTTGGATTTGACGAGGATGCCATATGTAAGGGGTATACAGACTTTTGGAGAATTCAGGACTTTACAATCTAGTGTGAGCAAAGCAATATTCATCATAAAAGATGATTCGCTGATGTTTGACATATGATCCAGTTTTTGAGGTTAATCCAAGAAGATGGATCATTGGCTGAATTGGATTGATGATACCATTCCACCCTCATTTTCACTCCTTCTCATCGGGTATGTATCTCGCATTCATTCTCATTTGCATTTGAACGTGTATAAATGTTGTTGTGTGTATAACATTTCGATTCTGGTTGTATCGTATGCATATGTCATGATTCATGTACTGACATGGTCCGGTATGACGACAAGCTGAGAACAGTGCGTGGAATGTTTGTCTCTGTGCGTGTGCAAAAAGTAAACCTTGTTTGAGGATGTCACATCAGCTCATCGCATCCACCTCATTCCATTCTCACTGTCCTTCACATGTATATTTCGCATCGATGTCGAGCTCGATTGCAAACACCTTCGAGATTGCGAGGCAAATCCAAGATGAACACCTCGGACAATTTAAATCCCTTATCTATACCATCCTTACGAGATATCCATACAGATAACAACACACGTAGAGGGAAAATCAAATCATCCCGATTGACCATACTCATCTCAAGCTGTATATGTCTGTCATTGATTGGACACTCTTTTAGCTCATGCTTGTTTTGGCTGCCACTTGTATTCGGTAGGCTATGCTCCTACTCATCACGAACAGCCGATATCGTAGCTTATATACCTTCTACTGTAGTTCCGTTCATCGGCATAATAGCTTTACCAGCTTTCGTTTTGTCCCTTATCGTGCTTATATATGCCATACCATCCTTAACTTACCTTCTATGGGCACAGGAGAATACTCCGAATCACGTCAACGGGGTGTTCGTGCCATTGAATCCAGGTAAGTGATAGTTCAACCCCCAAATCATATGAAATGAACTGATTTAACCTTCTATATCGCGATGAAACGATGTACAGTACGGAATTTATCGATAACTCTTCAAGTCCTCAGATGTATCTCTACTGTGATAGATATCTTACCGAGATATCTATGGGCCATTGGAAGATGGATAATCTGGGAGAACCTCAAGAGACAGGTAGACTACCAAGACGAAGAACCGGAGGCTTTTAGAGCCTCACGGACAGCGAGACCACAACGAGGGGGATTGGCAGAAGATGATTTCTCAGTGGAGCATCCTGCTTCATCCACTCACGTGAAGAACAGAGGCAAAGAAGGCATCTTCCGTGAATTCGCAGAGTAAGCGATGTGCAAAACCAAATCAATGGGACTTGCTGATATCTGTTGGATGGTAATAGGTTCAACATACCATACAACAAAAGGAAGGACGGGACGACGGGTTATCTGGACATCTATTTCCCCAAAAAAGACCTTCACAGAACATGCCAGGATGGAAGATCAGCGCCCGGCTTGATATTGCTCTCTGAGGAGTCAGTGTAGTTACTACTGGATTCAAGTTTCAAATGTTGCCCGTCAGTCCACTTACCTGACCTGTTTCACGGATAACAACAGACGTTCCTCTCCTGCGTCTGCCACACACAGCCCTCAACGAGCCCCAGATATTGACTCCCCTGCACATCACTCCTCTTACTCTATCTCCGACTTTCCTTCCTCAGGTATCCTCGCCGAAGCTTCACAGCGACTCACACCCGATCCATCTTCATCTACTCCTTTCCACAACAAGCACTATATCTCTCGAACGTCAACACCTTCAAGTCCGGTTGGAACGACTGCAACAGCTTCTCCAGCTTCGACATCAAGTCTTCACTCAGCTTCGACCGTGTCGTCCGACCCAGGAGGTCAAAAGTCGTGGTCTTCATATATGATGTAGGGATGATTGGATTTAGTCCTACAAAAGAATGGTTCTGTCTTTTGGGAGCTAAGTTGTGTGGGATGGGTTATCGTGAGTCGATGTCACCTCCTTTCCATCAAATTAAGGTATGGTATTCTGTTCTATCGGAGTAAAGAACTTGCATGATGATGAATACCATATAGGACAGAGCGAGGCTGATGGTGCGATGTTTCCAGTTACCATCATACCCGATATCACGACATACCCATCAGGTGGCGTTGAAGAGATGGTGACAGATGTTCGACATGTTTTCTCATGGGTTGAGAGCAAAATCCAGTTAGTGAACAGTCATTCCTCTAGCATGTATGTATGTTATGTATTGATATATTGCAAATTGCGCATATTAGCTTATATGGCGGATCACCCTCCTCGATCTACCTGATGGGTCATGGTCTAGGCGGACACTTGGGATTCTTCACCCTGTGCCAGGAAGGCATCATCCGTTCACGCGATGCAAGACATGGATACCTGGAACCTCTAAAAGGTCAGCAAGTCACGCTGGATCTTAACGATATAAGTACGTGGCGGGGTCTGTACGATGAAATTGAAGATGAGTTACCCAATGGACTGAGAAAGCTGAAAATATATGGGGAAGAAATAAAGATACCCAGGATAAAAGGGACCATTTTGTGTGTTTCATTACCATGTCATTCTGTCAGACATCACTACATGCGTTGTTCGCTGATGTTGATGCGTTTTGTATGACAGACTGTCACCCGTGTCCGATGTCATTCGACAAATACGATACGAGTCGTCCATCCACCTCGAACATATCTCACCACTCAGACGCAGTCACGGTCCTAGCCAGACTGCTTGTATGCGGCATTCTTTAGGTCACTTGTTATTTGCCAGTAAAAGGATTTTGGAGGTGGATAGATTGCCTGAGAAATTGTTGATCATTCACGGGTGAGTTGACTGGTCTTCATGCCTGGCCTTGAAATCGAATTTCGTATCTATTACCGTGATTGAACTGATATTTGGCAACCTCGTGCTGCGCAGAGCTCAAGATCATTTGGTCCCTCTGAGCTCGTCACACTGGTTATCCGAGCTACTATACGGTCTGGGTGTACCCACTGCCTTCAGGCCATACAAGGATGTGG
Source organism: Kwoniella mangroviensis CBS 8507 (assembly GCF_000507465.2). NCBI lineage: Eukaryota > Fungi > Basidiomycota > Tremellomycetes > Tremellales > Cryptococcaceae > Kwoniella > Kwoniella mangrovensis. The sequence goes on along the minus strand of NW_027062534.1, from coordinate 1,026,617 downwards.
GTCATTTCGATCTGATCACGCATCTAATGAAAGGGTTAGAGGATGCTGAAGGCGAGCAGAATGGAAAGAAGAATCACAGAAAATGGCTAGAAAGTGATTGTAAGTTTGAGTATGGGTTGACGGTTTGATCCAAGAGGTCTGTCGACTGACTGTTTCGAATGTCTCGATTAACCTGCAGTGAAACGATTCATCGAAGAGACTTGATGCTCGGCGATCATAATCTCATTGACGTACAGCGGTCGAGACATCTTTTTTCTAGTTGTATTACCTATAGTTCCTACATCAACAGAATGGCTTTCTATGGTGTTTTCAACAGTGTCTCTTAGCGAAGCAGGCAGCTTCATGAGAATGATGCATGTGTATCAGAGATGATAAAAAGTCCATAATAGCCCAAACTTCAATTTGTAGAAAAACCCAAAATGCTAGAGAGTGTGAATGAGGGGGAAAATTGTGATGCGCGAACAATCTGTTCCTCCTGTGTTATGCTTCAAGTCGACAAATTCCAATGTTCTTGTTCGACAATTTCAGGAGGCCAACATATAAGTTACCGAGTCGAGCGTCCCTTTGTGGATATATTTCGGTACTTCACGAGCGAAATCATGCCCGAGCAGATTCTCGTTGGGCGATCTTCTTTCGTCTGGCAACAATTTGCTGTCTCGAAGTTTGTCTCGTATAGGCAGGTTGAGGGAGTCCTCGTCTTCGTCTAGTGTATGGCTGCGCAGCTTGACATAGTTGAGTAGGACATGCCTCATTGGCGTATTGAAGGGTACCATCCTATCAATGATCTTCATCCAATGATTAATCAGCCAAAACATTTCTCGCTCAGCCCCAAGTAGATCCATACGAGAGCCATGAGTGACTGAAGTGGTCACTTACAGTTTGATATGAACATCCAACACTATTGGCATTATCAGTGTCCACGAAGCTAAGCAAGGAGAAGCGAAATAGGAGAATCTATTAGTGCATGAAACCCACCATGAAATACGTTAAAATTAATTCATGAGATGGAGTAGAGCAAGACCTACTAGCAAGATGTCGTTTCGCTGCTTACTCGAACCATAGCATCGAAGTACGTGAGGAAAACAGGGTCTTCCGCATCGACTTGCTGGGTTGGACACACGAATTGGCTCGCTAAGAAATGACCACAACGAACAGGATACATTAGTACGTGATGTTTCATCCATCATCTATTGTGCAGTGCAGTATGTATCAACTTACCTTGTACATCCCTTTTCCTATAACTTACCCCGGGACTAGGTCTGGGCTTATCAGAATCTATTGTAGGGCAACTTTGAGATGAGTATGTCCCTCCCCCGTTCCATAGACGACCGCTGGAAAATTTCGAGCCGGTCTATAGTCAATAATGCGATATGAAACAATACCATCAGTTGATATCCTATCGTCTTTTCGAAATGGGATTTTGCCAGGGAGAGATGTGTTACTTACACTGGCTGCACCATCGTATCTACATCCAAAGTAGTTGCCTGAATTGGATGGATCTTGCCAATCTGCAGCACAGACCGATTGTCGTTAGTCTAACATTTTACATGTCATATTTCAAACTTGAAAATAAGACTTTAGCTCACTACAGACCACATAGAGTTCATCGGCGTTGGTTTGACTACCATCGCTACTTGGTGCTTGGCTATAAGAACCGGAAACTTCTGCGATATACAAAGGCCATTGAACGCCTGTGTTGCTAGTGAGGTATTTGGGACCTAATGAGACCCCACAAGGCAGAGTCAGTCGAAGGAAGACAAGACGGGTTTATTCAGCGGGTATAGGATTCGCCTCACAAGCATCCGAGAACGCTGGGACAACAGCAGGTTGCTCGGAACATTGTTAGACGTCCCCGTTGGTAGCGGAAACGGTACTACTTTGAGCTTGGACGCTAGATGGTCCAAGTAGAGTCACCAAAGCAATGAGTGAGGATTTCAACATCGCGTGTTGGGAATCAATGTGAGCGTGAGAAGAATAGTGAGAGTGATGGGATATGAATGTTGTGCAGAAGGAAGGAATTGATATAAAAAGATTCAGTTCTAACAGCCCAATACATCGATATATATACCTCTTTCTTCGGCAAGCGTGATGTTCTACGAGAAAAAACAGAGCTCAGAAGCAAACAAGATGAGACGAAAAGAGTCGAAGAACAAACAGTGAATAACTGATGTTACGCCACAACTCCGAAAGATATTCGGTTTACCAACAAATTGATCAGTTACCTATTGGGTAGGTATACGGTGATCCTATTGTGTTCAGGACTTTCAACGATAACACTTGACCAGATGTCCGCCTAGCAAACGTGACAACGCCAATCCGCGTTTGAAATGTACTACTGATAGACCTCGTGGGGTTATTCTGAAGTTCAAAAACAAGATTTTCGCTCGCCTAGAAACGACTACCCTGATCGTCACCAAATACTTGGCCCTGTAAGGGTCACTCATGTCTGATCTCATGCTGAACCGACATTCCGGTCTTCTTGTCCCGGTTACATAGTTTTGATTCTTCAATTCCACAGGAACCGTCAGGGCTGATACTCGCATTGCTGATCGCCGTATATCCATCCGCAATCTCTTCTTTTGGAGCGCGGTATGCCAAAAATGCATCTGTAAAAAAAGGTAGGTATAGCCAAATGGGTGACCCACCAACGACTTGCTCCCCTAAAGCCTATCTCGACAGGATCCTATTGTCCTAGTCAACCATCCCATCGGGCCCAAGGCAATGTATTGATGATGCGATTACCATATCGAACCCTGGCCTCTTTCGTACTCACTAGAGAGGGCCAGGGAAGCAATTGGATCGTGCATCTGAAGGGAGTCATTCCTGCACCAGATGCTCGACCGGGTTTTTGGGAGTATAAGTACAGTGGAGCGGTCAAAAGGATCAGCATAGTTGAAATTGGTGCTACCCCCGGATGACTTTGAACACAGACCTTCAGTGATATGTACTGACGGTCATCCCGAAAGCCTGATGAACCTTGATCCCAGTCTGACTCGAAGGTTTGCTATATTGTATGTAGTCGTTACTGACTATTTTCGATTTCAATCTGAGAAGAGCCAAGTAAGGCGACCACGGTGAGAAGAGTCAATTTCAACCATTGGGGATTGAGCGTGTATAAGTGTGACTGTGCAAGAGAACGTGATCACAGAGGGCACACTGGGGATCACTACCAGTACTTCAATGCATGGTCATATATATGCATAAATATGTTAACATCGCTAGTAGGTAAAAATCTCCGCCCTGAACCGAACAATTGCAAGAGTAATGAAAAGAAAACGGTCAACAACCACACTCTACATATATCACTTTACGCCACAACCTCGTGTCATATTCGGTATGCCAGATAAAGCCAGACGACTCTTTCAGGTACCCGTCCCAACTCGCGGTGACGCCAAGGGGATTCCAGAGATATCACGTAATGGGATGTCCGTTCCGTAGGAGCCAGTCCGTTCAAGGTGGAAAACAGTAGTATTTGACATGCAGGCTTTCTTGGCATCCTTTCCTTCACTCTGGAAATAAGTTCTGCCTTACCGTGACTTCCAATCTGTACAGGGTGACCTTTTGCTATGAATGCCCCAGCTTGAAAAGCGATTTCACAGTTTCCAACGATGTCATATAAACGCATGGACGAATCAGGTCAATGCTCAAATCGAATATAGAAGATGGACATCACAAAGTCAAACGCCCAAACAGCTCTCTTTGCCTATTCACGATCTTCTCTCTTGAGGTTCGTGTGTGATCATAAGGTCCCGGTAACCTTCGTTTAAGAGTGTACGGTTGAACTCCTTGACATTGCCTCAAGGGACTTGGTGTGACATTGGTATTTAGGAAATCACCGTTCTAATCCGTTACCATACAATCAAATCACCTTCTGTTCATCATATGATAAACACCACCGACGGGCTTGTAGATGCATCCATTTAGGGCTCTGGAGCCCAGAAGGTACCTACAAGGGTTTGATGTCCTCATACAGCATACAATGACGATCACTCAAAGATTTATTGTTACTCACACGCAGGTGGTACTACCGGAATTTTCATGCAGTGTATGATAAGTGCCCGGCAGCTAGTTCGGTCTACCTTGTTGGGTAGGTGAAAGCTGACGATTGATGCGAGGAATGTCGTTCGTTCGCATATTGCATGTGGGTTCGTCGTCGAGTATATACAAGGGGGAAAGACCTATATACTCATCCACCGCTTATATACTTCCATAGGTGCTACAAGAATCATCGACCCTGCGATCAAAATATCGGCAAGGTAGATGCATACACACTGCGGATGGTTATCATCCCTTTCGGTTCTAAACTGCATAAGCCACATAAGGCTGTTTGACACCTGTAGCTGGAATCAAAATTACGGGATCAGGAACGGGAAATGACTGACCACCAAGGCACCACTGTTGGAACAAGAAGCATATTTACTGCGGGTCCTCAACTCATGAAGATGTTTGCTGGAACCGTCTTGCACTTGCACATCATATGTGTTCAAGGGTTCTTCCCAATGATCTTCACTCCTGAGTGTATACGATCATGCAAGTTGGAATTTTTACGTATCCGAAGGCCTTGAACGTGAGTGTCTTTCGGGGGCGAATAAGAACCCAGGCAGGTCTCCATCACTTGTTTGCGAAATTGTACTGGAGTGCGAATGTACTTTTCCGTGAAGAGGTCAAGTCATCATTTCATATTACTGACGCCTTACTACATATATCTCACCAGCGTCATCCGCTACTTCGGTAACCCAAGGTAAGAAACTTCCTTCACTCAATCAGAGGCGCTCTTCTGCGAACGTCCCCCAAATCTCCTTTTGTCTCGCAATGATTCTTTCTCTGGAAGTTTGCCTTTTGTCGGCCGGCTGGGGTAGACCTCTCTTTCCCATGTATGGCTGAACGGCTTGACACTGCGATAGCGGACAATTTACATTGGCTGGTACGGTAGCGCTGTTAGGTAAAAGCTGACCGTTCTGAAGTAAGAAGAGTTAGCTCTCGGTTCCATGGATAACATTCAAGGAAGATTGACCACTCACTGCATCGTATCTACACTGGAACTGGCCTGGAGAGGTAGTACGATAACTGCATCGAACACATCAAATGGTCTGTCAAGTAGTCCTAGAGTGAGAAGGACTCACGTGCAAATATAATTTTGCCCAGTAGAAGACAGACTGTACTGTGTATTGGTGAGGTAATATGGGCCTCCTTCCTGAATGATGGGACAAGCGAATGTGGTGACTAATATACCCCGACGTCAATTCCACAATCGAGATATGTTGCACCTGTATTATCTTACCTAGTCCAAAACGTTTCTTGTAATAAAGACCTGGACTTGGTCTCGGTTTATTCGCCTGAACGACAGGACAGCTCTGCTGAAATCCCAGGCCACCTATATTGTACTTTATACCCGTGGCAAAGGTATCCCCGGACTATCACCACAATTCTGCGATCAGCGGATTCGATGTTGAGGCCAGAGATTACTTGGAAACAAGTACACACGGGGGCACCAGCGTTATATCTACATCCACTAATTGCCCGCCGAACTGGGATCTTGCCAATCTAACAAACATTACAACAAGCCAGCAGAAAGCTTAAAACAGGTAAAAGCCAGTTGGTTGTGGTGCACACTCACTGCAAACCAGATAGATATCACCGACGGCTGTACTATAGTAACTTGTAGGTGCTTTGGAGTATGACACAGTTACGACTTCGTTAGCCAACGGCCATTGGCTTCCAGCTTTGCTGGTTAAGTAGGAATCACCTATGCCAGACATATAGGTGTGAGCCATAACGTATACATGCATTTATAATCTCAGACTTTCTTGCTCGACGTACAATAACTTCCACCAGCGAATGCTTGTATGGCTGAAGGATCCCAGGAGCATTGAAAGCTTACGCCATTACCTGTTGGTACGGTGGTTTGAGCAATAGTAGAAGTGATAATTGGACAAGCTAGAATGACAAGCAAAAGTTTTAAAGCCATTATGAACGATGAGAGTTGGATTTAGAGGGGGGCATGTTGGTGCTATTTAGAGTGATACCTATATATGTCTCTCCCCATCACCTTCGAAGATGTGACTGGGTACGAGAGACAGCGATCCAAGCATTCTCTGAAAAGAGAAGGGGGAAGTAAATCCAAGCGATACAATTCAATTGAACCAACGCAAAGGCCTGTGTGCCCAAGGATCACCCTTGTTCGGTTGCGTCGAACAAAACTGGTTAGTCGAGTGGTCTGTGCTTGTGATCTTCAGGTCATGAGTTTGAAACCTGTGTGAGACGGGGCCGCTGAATTCAATGACGGTGTTCCACCATGTCGCTTCCTTCCTAAACCGCAGGTATATATGAATATCTGTTCAGTGTTCCTGGTATGATGAACGGGCTCTTCCACATCTTGTCACAATCTACTCTTGATGCAGCCAATGGCATGGTAGGTATAATTATACGGCGAAAAAGTTCGCCTCGATTGCTATAGTACTTGAATCTTCAAATGGCTCATAGCGATTTTGAGCGTCCACTCCAAACTGCAGATGCCACCAGACTAACGGGCAGCCTTATGTCGTAGCAACGTCATAGTTTGCTCATCCGTTGTCAAGAAGATCAAAGCGTCAGTCCCAGAAAACCGGTTCCGAGTGCAAAAGGACTCTGTCATTCCCGAGTCAGGCACACTTTTAAGTTGCCCCTTTACCGCTGGCGATGCCATCAAAGAGCGGCTTTCAAGTGCTTGTCACAGCTCTAGAGATTTATAAGGTCAGTCTACATGAATATATATATACTGAGAAACTATCTCTAAATCGTACGGGTCTACCTTCGACATAAATGCATGTTGAACGGTATCCTTTGTCCCGATCTTCACTGTTCAGGTCCCGCTCCTATCAGCCGCTAGAAAAAGATCTCTACGTCTCCCAGTAAACAATCGAACTTTTGGGCGCCAAGTAAGAGAATACGCGGAATATTGTCTCTTGGAATAGTACCGCTCACATGCCTTGATGAGATTGGAAGTTCTACGGGTACGACCTGGTAAGAACTTCGATTGTCACCATGGACAGCCCAGGCGGGGAGTTTGGGAAACTTTCTTTACCCCGGTATCGGCAGAAGTCAACTGTTCGTGTTGTTCTGCGTTCTCTCTGGCTGTGGTCTGCCACAGTAGTCATATTCAGAGGAATAATTCGCTAGAAGACATCTGTGTGCTCGCCATCCGGCCAAAGCCGGATCTCGATCAACTTTCTCACGGCACGACAATGATGAATCAGATGTTCTAGCTTGAAGCTGGGCACAAGTACCGCAAATTTGGCCGTTGAGGCACAGAGATTTTATGCGTATTCTTCGAAGCTTGAGATGGCGATAAATAGATCTGCCCGTCTTGCATTATTATAAATCCATTTTGCGTCGTCGTAAGCACTGTCAGCGTAATTTGTGATGCCCCATCCTTCGTTTCTTTCTTCATCGCAACGATTTATGGTTAAATACTCTCTTCATGCCGTAATCCTCTTTTCGTTTTTTTGTAAAGAAAAAAAAACGTTTTGTGCTGTATTTTTGGAGGCACGTGAACCTACAGTCAGAATAAGGTATTACATACATTCTACAAACATCGACTGCGCTTGATTACCTGATCGTTGTGTAAGATGCCATAGCTCACAGATGCAATACGTTAGGACATCAGGCTGTGCATGTTGTCGTACGAGACAGTTGAGGTTAAAAAGAAGAAATCACGATGATTCTTTGTGATCGTAACCGGGTGGCAATGCGATGTCATCAGAGTCGCAAGCAGAAAAAAAGCAAAGATAACCGATGAGCATGACTGAGTAGTAACACGGTGAATGTGAGATAAGTAGAGGTATGTAACGCCTCTTCCCACTCTTGCTGTGATGTTGGTGTCATTGGTCACAAGGAGTGATCGATCGAGTAAGAGGACTACGGTGAGCTGACTGTACAGCATTGACCTCTTCCTCTTGATACACTCGTAGATTTTGTGGATTCCAACGAATTTCATGCCGATACGAGTTTTCTCCGAAATTCAAGGCAGCTGCTTAACTGTCCTGATCTTCTTTGCTTCTTCTTCTCCAAGGTGGCCAAACGTCTTGCGATCGCACTATGCAGTACAGAATTACGGTCCGAAGACATCCTCCTGTACTATCTCGTAAGGTACTGCCGACCCGGTATGGTTTCGCCCTTTGTTCCGTAGTCGGCGGATTATTGCTTATACAGGCTAAAAGTAGTAACGATAGTATGAGATAACGACGTCATTGTTTCTCTTCTTGTCCTTCTCCTAGAAAGCCTTGGCGTAGTTCGACAAAACGGTACATGCACATCGCTCGATGTTGATACATCCAGCTAGATCGACAAGCAATGTCATGCATGCCTCATGCTGCCTGCTCGTGCTCGTTTAGATCCTTGTTATTTCCGCTCGGCATGCCGTTGCCTGATATCTCTTCTTCCCTTGACCCGCATATACAAAATGTACGTTGTATAACCTTACTTGCTGTATAAGCAGTACAATATTTGTAGCATGTGATCCTGCACAGAATACCGTAGTATCTGCTACCGGAGAATTGCAGCCCTCTGACGGATTGGTCTAGATATGTTTCGCTTCGTATCTTCATTTTCCCATCGTTGCTTGATTAGTAGTAAGTACTGCTGGTAACGCCATCTCTTTCTATGAAATTCTTCTGTACCTTTTCACACATGCACGGTACGAGATGACTCTCTTTCCCACCTGTTCACGATGCAAATGACTTTTTGCCAAAATTAAACTTTTTTAGACTGAAATAGTCGGAGAGAAACTTTCCTGTCAACGTAATGAGCTGTTTTCGGATTGGATGTTTTGTTTGCTCACCTTGGAATGCCAGAGAGAGTGGTTCATATGATTACTAGATCGAATACCGTTATTACCGTATTCAATCCCCTTTCAGGTACTACAGCACTCTTTTTCCCTCAGTTGTAAATTGCAGTACTTGACAAACGAAGGATTGCAACGATATGCGGGAAGATGTGATGTGATTGCACGGTATGATGTGGTATGATTCTTGTTGCAGTACATGGCTTGGCTTCTTGGTCGATTTGTTACTCATCGTTATCGTCTTTTCATCCTTCGTCAACGATATCATCTCATCTCATTTCATTTCCATCGTTGATCGTACATATAGCATATCATTTCATTTGTGTAAACTATCCATCCCATTCCTATTATATAGCTTCGCCTTCTGTATCATTAATATAACATACCTCGATAATTATAATACAACAATCAAGAGCCAGAAGTCAAGAACAAACTGAATTGAGAAAACGACCGAACCGAACCGATACAACCGTGTCTTCGAATACATATAGTGTTCGATCTTGTCTCGGCAGAACTAAACAAACAACTGCCCTCAGCCAAAAATCGACCATTCGATAAACCGAACAACGACAGAGGCCATTCCCAAGCGAGTCAGCTTACGAAGACAAGCTGGTTGGTTTTTGAGAAATCGATCGGGATAAACAATCTTGACGTTGAAAGGAAGGATAGAGTTCAGGATCAGGATATAGAAAGAGGCAACGTGCTCAAGTGGTGCTCGTGCTCTGAAGGATACCATAATTGCAGGACAAAGGTGAGTGTCACTTCCCCTGCGGTTCAACATTGTCCGTTATGCTTGGGATTCCTTTGTTCAACTGGACAATCCTGTCCTCATTAATGCTCATGTGCATGAATCCCCGATCCCAATCATAAACCTTGTTCGTTCTTTGTTTCCCCATGTTATCCTGATCGGCTTTTTACATCATTGGATACACACAAACACACATCGTACTCAAACTTCAAGACTAACAGTCCTTTCTCCTATCTTGCTAGACCTATCGGCTCCCTACCGATCTATCCACAAGAACGATCTAATTAAGCGTGTCAACAGTATAGCAAACAGTACCAGCTTGATAGAGGAGTCAGGTGTTTGAGGATGAGTCGGTGAGTATCATCCTATCGCTCGCCTACATCATCATCATAACCATCAGATGGTGAGCTCTCAGGTGTTTTAAGTTGATCCATTCTCATTTCGTTCATTGATCTGGAACTTATGCTCATATCACACCAATATGTGACGTTTTGAACAGATGATACTTGCTTCAGCTTTTGACGTATCAAACAGCCCGCCCACTCGTGCCATCCATTGTGAAATCACACGCCACCTCCAAAACATCATTTTCGTCGCATTGGGCTCGTGTCAAAGTAGCATATTGATATCTGTGAGTCCATCTCCGTCTCTTTTGGCGCTCCAAGAGTAATAGCAATCACTTACCCTGGTCGTACACTTCTATCTCGATACCCCTTTTTCTCCTGGTACTTCATCTATGCTGGTCATAAATCGTACATCCTTTCATGAAAACTCCAACACCGACTCCAACTTACATTCTTCTGCTCTCTTCTCCGATACCACTCCTTTCACTTGGTGTCTCCGTTGGCCGGCTTTCCTTTGTCCTCCTGATACCAATCTGCGGATCTGGGAACGAAAACATCCTCTGATCCTTCCATGCCGTAAAAACAAACTTGACCTTCTCTGACCATCTTCGAAATACTCTTCCATAACATCCATTTTTCGGACTACCAAAATTGTCGACTCTGACAGTGAGACTTGCGTTATCTGGAGTACCAGGAAGACCGAGTCTGAAAGGCCGTTGTTGAAAATTTCACATCAAATAGTTAGGATAAATCAACAAGATGGACTCACTATTGGTTGTTCACCCATCAACTTTGGCTATACCGACGCTGGAACCTATCCCCCAATCCGTCGCTCCAACGCCCTCTCTTCGAGAATCACCGCCAAACGAAGTTGAACTCTCGACATCCAATCCCGCAGTTCCTGTCAGCTCCGAGCAGCCTTTACCTACCCCGAGCGATTTCGCCGGATCCAGTCGGCGGTCTTCCATCTCTTCTTACTATCCCATCCCTGGATCGTACTTCCCTGCCGCAGGAAGCTCTCGATACCAGTATGCCGCTTCCTCCGGTACCAATACTCCTTCTGAGCGACCTCGCCCTTCACCCATCAACATTCCGGCAGGCACTCCTGATGAACCTCTTTTCTCTGCGTATCCAGATACAGGCTCTTCTCAACCCGATGTCAAAGGCAAAGGGAAGGCGTTCCACCTTCCTCTTAAACCTTCGTTTGACCTTACTAGCGCTTCGTTATCTAGAAGGAGCAAGGGTGAAGAAGCGGAAGAAAGCTCAGCGGATGAGTTGCAAATGCCTCTTACCTCCTCTTCCAGGTATGCTCAACCGCATCCTCAACCGCATCATCATCCCCATCATTCTCATGATTCTCCTTCCCATTCCTATCACAACTCGCCCACTCGTCCCCGGTCACCTACGAGTTCCAGGCGTCCCCGTAAACGAGCTGTTACAGTTTCAAGCAGTCCTTTGGAGAGTCTTACCAGGGGGCATAGGAAATCAGCTTCGACCTCAGCAGCCGAAGATCAGAAACAATCTCAAGTGTCTGGTAAATCAACATTACGGCTGGGATCTGTACCTCGACCGAGATCTTTAGGTGGATTCAGGAGAAGAAGGGCATCTGTAGGTTCCGCATCTGCTCCTATAGAAGTTGAATTTGAACCTCCGGGATCGACCAATCAATGGAAGAATATGCCCAAAGAAGTAGCCCACAAATTCGACTCTCCTCCAATCCCTTTCTCATACCAACAACCCACCAGATCAGATTATACTCTTCAATCGGTGTCCACAGTCGCTACTGTCAGACCCCTTGCCTTAGGGTCTGCTGGAGAAGGAGGAGATATGGTGCCGGTCATTGCTCCTAGACAATCAAGTTTGTCAGGCTTAGAACCCCCAGTAGTACTCGGTCTAACCAATATATCAAGACCTCTACCGGCAGGTAACGTCGAAATTGTCATACCGGAAGATATGCTTATGCCACATGATCCTCCCCCACGTCGAAGCTCGTTAGAATACGACGAACCTGTCCTAGTGGAGATAAAGTCGAAAGTAGATCCAGCAGTTTCAGCCTCGGCTTCAGCGATTATGGTAGATTATCATGAACAGTCTGTATTATCGGCCTCTCTGACCAACACAGATACTTCGACTTCCGCCTTCTCACCATCAGTTTCGTCGAAAGAACATCCTCTATCATCAGCTACCACTTCTTTGTCCAGAAGTGCCAAGAGTGGCAAAGAAGGTTTTGAAGGGGAGAACAATGAGGCTTCTCTCTCAGCAGTGAGATTACAGAGATCGCTAGAATGGGAAGCCAAGCAGAATCGCTTGAGAAGAAAATTAGAGAAGCGGATAATGATCATCTTGGAGTTGGCCGAAACTGAAGTAGCCTACACAGAAGATTTACGAACCCTTTGTCATGTCTACTTGCCTCAACTCGCTGCTCTTCCTTCGGTGAATGAGAGAAATGCAAAGATGATTGCTAGAAACACCGATGAGCTCTTGGTATTCCATGCTGCCTTTGCTGGAAAAATGGTGGATATCCTGAAAGAAGAAGGTTTAGGATATGAATCTCCGAGAAATCTGGAAGTTGGCTCCGCAGGACAGGTTGATAGAGTCTCGAGAAGATTGGCGACGTTGTTTGTGGATGATGTGAGTTCCTTCACCCAGCCCCTGTACCCCAGCCACCATGTATTAATGAATTGAGTTATGTATAGATTACGCATTTCAGTCTGTACAAGGACTTCTGCGCCGAATCAATCATTGCCACAACACTCGTAAAGCACGTATCAGAGAGGGTAGATTATGAAGGATTTGAGAAACGATGCCAAATCATCGGTGCTGCTCAATCATTTACAACTCTACGAGATCTTCTAGATGAGTCTGTGCCTCCGGTTCACAAGCATCGATCGAGACTTCATTTCAAGGATTACCTCATCACGCCTATTCAACGTATATGTCGATACCCTCTTCTGCTTGGTCAACTGCTAGATGCCGCTGGTCCGACTTCGCCCGGGTCTGGATCCGACTATTACGACGAAGGATTCGATGTTGGAGTAGACCTGGAAAGAGCTTTAGGAGCGATGAGGGGAGTAGCTGAAGAAGCTGATGAAGCTAGGAGATTGAAGGATGCAGAAGTCAAGTCTGCCACTGTTCTAGATCGACTTGAAGCCCATCCCAATCTCACACCGTCGTTCATCAGATCTCTAGGTACATGTCGCCTCATCGGCTCTTTGGACGTACTTCACCATCACCCCTCTTTAGCTCCTCTCGTTCCTCCTGTCAAAGTGAAATATCTGGCTGCCTTCCTGTATCGAGGATACCTGATCTTAGCTAAGGTGAAGAAAGGCAAGAACTACGAGGCGAAGCACTTTCTACCGTTGGAGGTCTTCGAATTGATTGATATCACTGAAGGTGAGTTTCTCCCTCTGGTTCCTTCGCTCTATTACATTATCATGATCGCTCATTTCAAGCAATTTTCAGGCTTTTTGCCTCACTCTATCCGTTTGACACTTCGAGAACACAACTTCGACCTTGCCGCGTCTTGTGAAGCGGAGAAGGAAGTCTGGGCCGCTGCAATATGCCAAGCACGTGATGAGAGCGTCATCCCGCCATTCGAATTACCAGCTAGTGTTTCGCCTTTCCCACAACGATCTAGACGATCTTCCACTGCTTTCACTGGTGATATCGATATCTACGCTACGTCTCATCCTGTACCCAAGAGACATACCCTCGTAGGAGCGCCATCGGAATTAGATGAGTTTTCAGCTAAAGCTGCGAATCCCACTACCACTCCAAATCACACATCGGGATCCAAGCCGTCCACACCGATGATCTCTCCTATCAAGTCGACATTCGGATTCACCCCTGAGCGGAAATCGAATCAAGCTGGAACCATCCTCTTAAGAAGAGCATCAAATGGACAAAGAATGTTAGTGGAAAGAGGGCTATCTGACTTGTTCTCGGATATCTGCTCGACAGTCAGGTCAAAAGCTCAATTACAACATCATACGCTGTTCTTACCTGATTTACCCGCTTTCCCTCAATCCGAAAGTGGACATGGTGATGGGACGTCAACCAGAGATTCTTCGACGATTTTAAGGCGCCGAAAGAGTTTCTTGGACCATAGAGCCCGAAAAGAATCAATCGATATCGCCATTACGGGTGAGGTCAAGGGATCAGTCATTGAACTCAGACCTTCCAGACCAGCGGGTGTTAAATACCGTACGCTACCGTCTTCGTCCAGAAGACGGACCGGATCGATCAGTTCGATTGTCAGAGGGAATAATGAAGAATCGGGAGATGATGAATCTGCTTCGGTCACCGCTACCGCCATATCGGATTTCGGTACCTTAGGCAGAACAGGAAACATGGATTATTCAAGGAACAACTCGGTGTCTTCACTTCAGTCTTATGGATCTCCCATGATCACTCCTAGAAGATCTCTGTCCTCCCTGAGAGGATTGACGAGCGTGAGCCAAACTGGGGGCATCGAAGAGGAGACATTGATGATCAGGTCTAAAGATCGAGATGCTACGAACGGAAGCGGTAGACAAAGATATCATTCTCAACCACCTCGAAGCAAGTCTTACAGATCTGACATATCGAATTCAGCTTCGGGTCGGAAGAATAAATACAATCTCAACTTATCTTCTATATCTTCCATGCCACACACGTTCAGGGCGAGAAGTACACCAGTCTCACCTATCTTATCTCCCACTAATGAGATCCCACCAGTACCGAAGATGCCACCTTTGGTTCAGAAATCGAGATCTGATGAATCGCCAAGAAAGCTTCATCATTCTGTACAAATTCCAAAATCACCCCAAAAGCATTCCATCAAAGACTCAGACTCTGGCTCAACATCAGTTTCGGGCAGTACTTCCGCAACGGGATTGGGCGTGATGGAGTACTTTATACCTCCCCCTCATGGTCTGGCATTAGATTCCATCGGATCGAACGTCCCTCTAACATCTTCAATCTCGGGATCGGGCTCGACAAACAAGGCGAATACGGTCGATCCTGATAGCCCTATCGCAACGAGTACGTGGGGTACATTGAGAAGATCCATGTCCTTCTTACCTCTTCGAAGGGGTAATAGCGTGACTTCGATGAGTGATGAATTTGGTGGTGGAGCCAATATGGAGAACTCAGCTAGTGCAAGTGGTAGTGGTAGTGGGTCGGAGGAGAGTCATGAACGCCATGCTGCGAGCGAAAAAGCCAGCAACGAAGATCAGTCGAGTATTTCTGGTTCTGGTGGGTATACAGAGAATGAGAAAGATCAAGGAGAAGGAGCGGGAGGAGGGATGATAATGAGAGGTTGGAGATCCGTGCCTAACACGCCGAAGAGAAAGAGAAGTTTGCGATTGTTTGGGTTGAAAGGGTTTACACCGATGTAAAAGGAAGTAGGATTTCTGGTCTTCCAATTAATTCGCGGATCGGATTGGGTTGTTTATCCATTTATCATCTGACATTCGTTGATCGTAACACACACACGCATACTTCATTACTATCATTATTATCAATATCATACTTTTCAGTTCTTGTAGTGCTGATTCTTACTTGAGTCATTTGTATTCATGCCATTATCATGATGTATTGTATATTGGTGTATCTTGCCTATGACGACGTTCAATCTTTATAATAGATCAGATCGACTGATTATCATGATGAGAACAAAGAATCACCTATTCCAAAAGAAAGCCTATCTATCCTACCTACACTATGTATCCTTGTCACTCGGTTCTCTCCAAATCACCTCCCATACCTGACAAAAACTACCGAAAAGGAATGCCCAACTGCCCCAGAATGTCGCTAGACCAGATTGGTATTCTGCTTTAGAACTTGAGGAGGCGTACCCTAAAGCTCCGCATAGCATGAATCCAATCGCACCGATGAGGTTCCACAGACCGACTATGGAAATGAGAATAACGTATGTCAACAATGATACACACGCAATGTAAGTCAGGCGGAGCTACATGAAGTAGTTATGCAAGGTGGACTTACCCCACCAACCTATCTCGAGAAGATTGGGTAACCACCATTTTTTTTGTACTTCTACCATCAATATTAACGAAGATACTATAAAACCTGTACCACCTATGACTAGAAGCAAATTTGAATATTAACCCACTGTTGCTCGAAAGACTGAAGATCTATTCGATCAACTCACCCTGCGGAGTCCAGAAGAAAATATCTATGATAGCTTGTGATCCACCTCCATCTGCAAAACCAGGTATTACCCCAGGTAGGCCGGTCCTATCATCCAGAAGTCAGCATCGAATACTCTTCTCATTGACGTAAGGTGCACTCACAATGTCGATACCCAAAATATCGTAGCAGCGAACAGCTGTACTATTGCCTAAATATCCGGCAAGTCGGTTTATCCCCTTATTAACAAGTTACAAAGACACAGATATCCATCACGTCAGACGTACAGCTAAATAACCCATATCATGCCACATAGGTTTCCCCCACCATATAAACCCCTTCTTATCACTCAGCCAACTTTCGTCGCCATTTCCATCATCGCCAGAATCACTTGTAGCCGGAGGTGTACTTGCTGAATGCGATCTTGACTTGATTCTATCCAATTTAAAGCCCGTTTCTCTCGGTACGGATCTCCGATCATTCAATAGTTCGCCAAGGGCAGTACCGAAATTTATTTCTCTACCTCTATCTAATACTTCTACTACGCCGAGATACGCTCCGATTTCAAAAATTGATCCACCAAGGAAAGCTGTTGCTGCGGCTGTCTTTGAGAACGGTTCGGTATCTAGAGAAGGTCTTATGATGGGGAACCATACGAGGTAGCCTATTGGATCATTACCGGGTCATCAGTGTTCGTCTGTATAACAGACAAACGTCATCGAGATTGAAGGCAGAGATGGCGATGGAACGTACCATTCACAACCCATACCATCGACCCTAGCGTGAAGCTCACAGCTAACCAAAATGATACATCCGCCTTTAAATGAGGTTTGAATTTACTTTCTTCCCTCTTTATTCTCCCAGTCGTCAGGCTTTCGATCTTCCGTATTTCCCCCCCACCCTGTTCCTCATCTTTGGACGGAGAACCGGGTCCAGCATAATGTATAGTATGTGATTTAGGTGAATATCTACCTTTCCTTGCTCTTCTAGATGACCAACT
The DNA here is from genome assembly GCF_000507465.2 of Kwoniella mangroviensis CBS 8507. NCBI lineage: Eukaryota > Fungi > Basidiomycota > Tremellomycetes > Tremellales > Cryptococcaceae > Kwoniella > Kwoniella mangrovensis. The sequence goes on along the minus strand of NW_027062534.1, from coordinate 1,009,575 downwards.
TCCCTTTCGCTCGCTTGTATGGGGATCGATGAATGAGAGGTAGGTCGGAGTGAAGAATGGATGAGGTGATCGATGTTTGTGCAGGACGAGGGTATCATGGTGTTTGATAGGGGCCATCGTGAGTTGGTGTGACCGTATCGCCCAGATCACCTTCTTTGCCGAGAGCTGAAGGATATCCAGTGATGATTTTGAGGGTGAATCCCATTCATGACGACCGATAAATGACTTCTTCTCGTTGACTTGTAAAATAGCAACTTGGTTTTCGAGTTTACCTCTTACATCGATGACGCGGGATCGACCCAAAAAAGCAGGAATCCATCTAAAAATAGACGTTCTCTCGTTTTTCCGGTCATGAGCAATCTGGGTGGTGACAACTTATTCAAATCCCACTGCGTAACAGTTAAGTATGATCATATGGGTTGTAATTATGTATGAGAATCTTTCCTTTGACTGCATGATCACCCTCCTTTTCACAAAGGACTGTTACACTGTTACACAGTGTATGCACATCCAAGTATGGAAGTTAGCAACATTGTCCTCAACAGATATACCAACAATTTCTGTTTGGCTGAACTACTATAAGCCCAGTTATTGCTGTATATATAATACATATCTGTGTCAATCACCCCAACAAAAAAATCTCAGGCTTACAAGTCAGGGGAAGAGGTTCAAAACCCCTCAAAAGGTCCCCAAATCTTACTATGCACCTACCAAGACAATATGCTTCAACCATTGCCAACCCTACAGCCTCAGAGGCCAATATAGGAGGAGTATCAGCAGCAGATCTCATTCAACAAGCAGAGAGACACTGGGATGTATCTGCAACTAGCATTTTAGCTGCTTGGGTGGCTTGCATGGCAGGCATTGTAAGTTGTACATCATATCAAACATCATATCTGCCAGATGCTCACATGATTTAATTGATTGTAATAGTTATTGATCCTCCTGCTGTACTCTACTGTGAGGTTGAAATGGCGCAGAATCTATTTACCAAGATGGAAGCTCAGGAAACCCTCTCAACTCAAAGAAGAGAAAGAGGAAGATAGGTTGAGATTAGCTCAGATGAGTAGAAGAGGTCAAAAAGAATACCTCATGAAGAAGTTCAAAGAAGAACCTGAGTATTATCCTGGATTTATCAAGAAGAAAGACCCTGGTGATGAGAAGGGATATATATGGGTTGAAAAGGAAGATGATGGTGTGTGGATTGGGAAAGCACCAAAAGTAAGCTTTCAAACCCCTGTTCCTTTAAACTTTTGATCAGGTCTCAGTGGAAAAGCTGATTAATTGATTATTGTTGCCCAAAGGCTCCCATAAATTTTTTTGGCTGGATAAAACCAAACTGGGAAGATACCATGACAGAACTTATGGCTATATTGCCCAAGTGGTTTTGCTGCTGTTGGAGTTTACTTGGTCTAAGGCTTTGTGTCCGGAAAAGAGGGCAGAAGAAGAGGAAGACCATCTTGGAACAGGATATCAGAGGTCTGAGAATGCTTGGTGAGTGTTGAGCCCGTTTCACTTGGACATTTTCTTTGGACATATTGTTTCAAGAGTTGGTCTATGTGCTAACCTTGCAATCAGGCCTAGATGCTGTCATATACCTCATGTTTTTGAGGCTCCTCAAATATCTCTTTGCAGTTATATCAATCCTGGCTGTCTGTATGGCATTTGCCAATTATTATATCAATACTGAAACTATCTATGGCAGTACAAATGCCCTATCAAGCTCAAGCTCAAGCTCAAATAATTCTGCGGACAATAATACCAAATTTGACAAGGAGAATATGACCAA